>NC_045483.1:19126167-19358667 GCF_009650955.1 Corvus moneduloides | reverse complement strand
TTGTTGTGGGCCATGGAGCAACTGTGGCTTACCTATGCTTTAGCATTCTTGCTGGCCGTGGTCAGGTGGGCACAGTGCATGGTTGCTTGGAGGCTGCTCCACAGGGATGTCCAGGTCACTGGACAGGGAAGGTGCTTGAGCAGGAGCTGCGATAACTAAGACATGGCAGCAGCAGATTCTTGTGTGTGTCCTCCTGTGGGAGGACTTCCCCCTCTGTCAGGTCTCTGTAGCTGCAGAGCAAGGAGAGCCCTGGGACAGCAGGCATGGTGCTGGGGTGCTCCTCCCTGCCTCCCCTTGCAGGCTGGGCTTTGTGGCAAGGGTTCTGTGGGTCTCATGTTTTTCTGAATGTGGCACCATGGCAATTTTAGTGCAACTGTAACTGGGGGTTTGTGACTGCTGTCACTGTAATTATCTGTCTGGTCAATAAAATAAGGGTACTGAGTGCTGGCAGTTTGGGGGAATGAAGACTGACTTAATTACAGCAACCAAATCTCTCACATCTCCTGTCCACTGAAACAGCAGCTGCCTTCATGTGCTGCCCTTTAACAGAGCTGCCTATCATGCATCTAAACAAACAAGTAGGGAAGACAGAGGGGAGATTGTTTGTCAGGGATGTGTCTTTGCGAGGGAGGAGCAGCAATATCTGCAGGAGGGACTGAGGTGAAACCCAACATCAAAGGCAAGAGGCTGTCAGCACATTTAACTTTACAGAAAACCTTCTCCTAATAAAAAAGGAATGACCTCGTTACTGCGGACACTAACAGTTCCCAGGGGAATACCAGGAGACTGCTGCCTGCACTTTTAATATTCACTTTACAAACAAATGGGAAACCTTGAAAGAATTTCGGTGTTGTTCTTGGCAAGTCGTTACAATGCTGTGTCCTTATAAAAATCATTTAAGCATTTATGTAGTGTGAGTTTACTTTTCATCTGCTGCTTTTCATTGCTATCAATCTCCCTCCCTCTCATTGCCTGAGTCCCTGTAGGAAAGACCAGGATGCCCATGGAGCAAGGTGCTGGCCATGCCAGCAGGTTCGGCAGGAGGCACTGTTAAGCTTGGCTCTGAATGCTGAGAGAGAGGACCCCTTTCTGGAGGAGATGCTCGAAAACTCTGTCTGGACCTGGGCCAAAGACAGCAAGCCAAGTCCTATCAGGAGGGTGAAGGGCAGGGGAAGCTTTGAGTTGGCTGCAGAACTGGGGCAGGGGTGCGGAGGGGAGAGCTGGGCCGGTGAAGGCTGGAAGGACCCTGTGACTGTGACAGCCCTGCAGGCAGCCTGGTGTGAAGCAGTGTGGGGATGCAGGGTGGGCCAGTTCAGAGCTCTGCTCCTCTCAGCTTCTCCTGGCAGGAGTCACTAGATGCAATAATGCCAGGAAAGCTAGAGTGGAACAAATCTGTGTCTCTTCCAAGACTCTGTGAAAGAATCAGGGAGAAAATGCTGCTGCAAACTGAAAGAATACTTGCAAAGTGTGAGGCTGTTCAGTCAGCCAAATATCTCTGCAAATTACACGAGTGGTTTCTTTTCATGGGCTAGGCTTTCTCCTCAAGTTACCACAGTCCGAGTGACCAGAAATCTTCCCTGATGTTTCCTTGGTGTTACGTTTGCTGTGTGGCACCTGAGGGAGGTTTGCAGAAATGGTTTCATTAGTGGGGGAAAATACTCTGTACTGGAAGTAAGCCCTTACAACAGATGCCTCAAGCTATTCAGTAGCTGTCCACAAACTCTTACCCACACTTATCTGCTGTGCAGCCTGGGGAGTAGCCCTTCCCCTCCAAGCATGTGCCCACAGTTATGGGCAGAGTCAGGCACACCCCAACACACTCATGAACATGCAAACAAAATACACATGTGTAATTTAATGCCCACGTGCCTATCCACACACACCATGCCTCTGTGCATGTCAGTATGTTCCTCTTTTCTCGTTTCCATTTGCTCATACAGAGCCGTCCATCCCTGGTGCAGATTAGCTTACAATTCTGACAGTCATGTAAAACACAACTTTATGCTTTGGGTTCATCCTCTATACAGCCAGCTCTGACACCAAACTGTGGGAAAGGCAGCTCATATTTGAATATCATATCTGTAATTCATACTTTACCTGTTTCTCTAGACATTTGCTTTGCATCCTTTCATCCCAGATTCTGTCTGAGCTCAGGTTTCCTGACTACTGCTGCAAGGTAAAAGGCAGATGCCTGCTGCTATTCGAGGCTTTCTAGTGGAAGGATGATGTACAGAAGACGAAAATGTATGATGGTAAGTAGGTTGTGGGAATGGCACCATTCATTGGTACTCTAGGTATCAAAGTAGTCACTAACGGGCAATTTACAAAAGACACTTTTGAGCCATTTTGAAGGAAATCACTGACTGCTGTGAGCAGGAGAGTGCAGGCGGCTTCATGCAAGCGTGAGCTATTGCCCAGGAGCTGCCCTTTGCAGTTGTGAGCTACGCAAGAAATGCAAGCAGCTCTTTCCACTTCCACACTCCTCTGTGGATGTCTGGGAGCAGATGTTTACCCTCTGTGGAATCCTACCAGTTGCCCATGTCATGTGGGCACAGCAAGGCCGCACACAGGTTTAAACAAACCGTCTTCTACAGCCAGGAAAAGGGGAGGCATCTTTTCTTATTCCAGTTGAATATCTCTAATAGGCACATGGATCTAGCATTTTATTATCCTTACCTTGTTTATTCCCAAATATTAGAGTGGTAAGGGGTAAAATTTGTTCTGAAGGTTTGTCATTGTCAATTTGTTATTGAAAACTTTGACTAAACAGTCCCTTTGAAGTGCCAAGAAGATGCTCTTTAAAGCATTATAATGAGATCCAGGGAGACTCTGGTCCACTGCTACTTCTTTGAAACCCAAATAAAGTGGAGCTGGAAGTTTTATGTACTTTATAAAGACCTTAGAAATCTGTGTACCAATCACTATAGGAAAAGCCATATGTTAATATAGAAAGATGGGCCAGATTTCTCTTTGCTTGAATGATGTAAATAAGCTGTTCTGGGAAAGTGCAAAGGGAGTTATCATGTGTTAAACCTCAGAGCCAACAGTACGAATCCCTGAAATGCTGTTTTGCAAAAGTCCTAGGCATTTCTATAAAGTTGGACTTCAGTGGGGTTTTCTCTTCACTTGTTCTGGCATGTTTGCTTATTCTGATTATCTGTTACGGCAAGTTTTGTCTAAACACTAAGAGAAATTTGAAGTTTCTGATTAAAGAGGAAGATACTTCAAAGTGCAAGTGCCCATTTGTGCACATGCCCAATATTTGTAAATAATCCCACATGCACTGGTGGTCATTTTGACTTTGGTGGGAAACACCAGCACGGCTCAACCTCTAGGTTCATATTATGGCTAGCATGTGAAAAGTAGGAGGATGGACTTCCAAAGACCATCCTCATCAACTTCACTGAGTTCCCAGATAGACTTTTACATGCATATCCTTATAGCACCTTCCAGTACCTAAAAGCACCTACAGGGAAGCTGGAGACAGATTTTACTTTTTACAAGAGCATGTAGTGGTAGGACAAGGGGGAATTGCTTCATACCAAAAGAGGTCAGGTTTGCATTAGATAGCAGGAAAAAATTCTTTACTGTGAGGATGGTGAGACACTGGAATGGATTGTCCAAAGAAGTTGTAGGTGACTCACCCCAGGTTGGATGGGGCTCTGAGCAACCTGGTCTAGTGGAAGGTGTCCCTGCCCATGGTGGGGGGTTGGATCAAGATGACCTTTAAGGTCCCTTCCAACCCAAAACATTCTATAATCTAACCTTAAGCAAAGATACAGTGCAGCAGTGAATTAAAACCCAGTGAGGTGTGTGCCCAGAACTGCAAGTGCAAGTGGTCATACAAATGCTGGACCACAAGGAAGGATGGCTTGTAACTAGTGGTTCAAAGAAAACTAGCAGGAAATCTGGGGTCACTGCCTGGCTCTGCCACTGATTTCCTTTATGTCCTTGCCTCATTCACTTACTTTAGCTGTTCTCCAGCTAAAGCAGACAACAGTACCTCCCTAATGGTCTTGGGAAAGTCTCTTGAGACTGTGAAGAGGGAGGATTTGATTCTCTCTTTGTGAATATACTCCTGAGCAAAAGGGATTCCAGATTAGAACTGCCTGGGTCTGCTGCTGCTCCCCAATGTAATTATATCAAATATCTGGAACAATAATAGAACTTCACAATGTTTTCCCATTTGGGGTTGAAGGGCATAGTTTGTTCAATAACCTGGAATGCAAAGTTTGGCTATAGTTTTGAGCCCTAGTTTCTCGGTGTGTTTTTTTGGTTTTTGGTTTTTAATTATTTTTGGTCATCGAAGTCAAATTCAAAGTGCTTACCACCTCCTTGTTTTAAACCACGACAGTATTCCTTTAAGAAACAATTAACAACTCATTCAGATTTTCTTCTGGATCATTTTTGTGTCTTTCTTCATCTGACTGAAAGCTTGCAGTGCAGCCACACACCTGGAAGAAGTTCTTTAGCTCTGTCAGCTGCAATTTTCCAGGAAAATCTCCTTGCTAGATAATTCCTGATGAGGCTGCAGGAAAGGACAGGTCTGTGTAGCTGCATTGGAGTGGAATATTACCCTCTTCCTGCACCTGTCTGTTGGCTTTAGAAGTGTGGGACATGGAATAATCCAGCAGAGAGGTATCACCTGCGAGCAAGGAGGTAAGAGCAAGTCCTCTTGGTGAGATGCTGTTATTCTCTGGATGGGTCTTCTGCCTTTCTAGGTGAGACAGTGTGGCCTCTTTAACCCCATCACTGGATCAGCACTCCCAAATTACACTAGTGTAACCATCCCACTTGAACTAAGCAAGTAGCTCCTGGCTTCTGACTCCACCATCCAGCCTTGGGTATCCCCTCTCAGGCTGATGCCTGCACCCCCCTCTTCCTCCCTCTCCTCTGAAGCCCCCTGCTTGCGGGTTCCTTGATATTTTCCAGTCCTTCCCTAATGAGCACTGCAGAATTACATCTAATTAAGGATGTAAATGATGCTGGAGAGGGAGAGAGAGGGAGAGGATGGGAAGGGGCGGGGGGGAAGGGCAGCTACTTGCTGTGTGCAACTCTGCAGTAAAGTGTCTCCTACCTCAGCAGAAAAGTTATCATGGGAGACAATGTCAACTTTACGGAGGGGGAGGGCCCTTCACACGGCTCCGTTCCCGCCTGCAACAGCCTCCGCCTCTCTTTTATGTGTCAGAGCTGCAGATGCTGATGTCCTTTCTCCCAAATGCTGCTTTGTCAGCTGGAGCTGTCAGCGAGCCCTGGTCTCCCTCTCTGACACTTGCCACCACCCTCACCTGTGTGTCGCCGGAGGGTTGAAGGGCTCAGAAGACATCAAAACTTGCTGTTGCTCTGGGTGAGCGACCTGTTGTGTTCCTCTTGCTTGCAAAGGGATTTTGTCCCTCTGGTATGGGCCAGGTCCACCTCCACATTCAGAGGGTGAGAAAGGACACCATTGCTCAGGGGGAGGGTGGATTTTGGCCATTTCTTCCAGGCACTGGGACACCTGCCTCTCTGGCCTGTCACCTGCCAGCGCTGGCCCTCAGCCTCTGCTCCGTGGGGGAGGATTAGGGCAAAGTCCCTTGTCTCTGCAGCAGTGGCTGGGACAACGTGTGCAGGGTGACAGGCACCCGGGGCAGCCGGAGCTCCCGCCACGTGAACCTGAGATATGTGGTTGCTCACACATGTGAGCTGGTCTGGTTTGCTTTAGGAAATGCTCCTAAAGGGAGCAGTGGGGGCACTGGAGGAAAGGAGGGTTCATTCAGCAAAGGGCTGCAACCCCTCCATCCCACCACCAGCCTTGGCTGGCAGCCCCTGCCTGCACCAGGGAGCCAGGAGTCAGCCGGCTGGCAGCCCTGCTTTGGGGGGGTGATGATTCTGCTGGCGACGAGCAGCTGTTTGAACCCATTCCAGTCTCGCTGGGTCCTCCCGAGCGCGTTTCCAAGCACTCCAGGTCCCTGTTGGCGTATTTCTCTGCACATTGCCCGGATCAATGAATTGCGAAGGGATGCCTGCCCTGGCACCGCAGCCGGTCCGTCTGTCTGTCCCCCGCCCAGCTGAAGCAGGGCACACACCCCGGGTCAAGGGGACATGGCATTGGGTGGCAGCGACGGCAGCAGTGGTTTTTGTTGTTGTTTCCCCAGAACGCTGTGCAATATATTCCGATTTTTTTTCTTGTCATTAAGCCAGTGCCTCGGAGATGATGATGTAGTCCCTATGTGGGCCGCAGAAAGCACTTCGAGCCGTGCTGGAGTCGTGCTGGGTGGCTCTGATAGCAGAGCTAATGGGAGCGAATGGGATGCAACGAACTGTTCTAATGACACCAGCCAGGGAAGAGACAACAGTAAGAATAAATAAATGTTAACTATTTTCCTCTTCCAGACATTTGCATCTATTGCCATTAAGTTCATTTAAATAAGAGAGAGAGCGAGAGAGAAGGGGAAACTTACTACTACTCTTAATAACCAGTGTCTAAAAATAAATTAGGATGCTGGGATGCACTTAAGGCATTTTAAAAATAAGTCTGATTTTCCCCCCTTTTCCTCTTTTTTTTTTGAAATGTTGGAGGGTTTTAATTTGGGCCAAGTAATTTTGGTGCAAACGCTTGGGCGCCTTTCGTTGGGAAATTGGGAGGAATGCAAACAAGATTTCACTTCATTAAACAGGGGCAAACAGTAGAGAAATTGCACTTACTTATGGAAATGACTTTTAAACATGAACAGCATTTACTTGCATTGCCTTGTGCTGAATTTTTTTTTTAAAAGATTATACATGTGAATAATTCACTGCAGGCCAATTAGATGATGATTTCATTTTTAACCTCTCTTCCTTGCCATCTTGCTGGTTGTCCCTTTCATTACAATTTCCACCCTCTTCTTTCCCTTCAGTAAATCAATAAATATCAAATAATCCCTCTTCCTGAAGTGCCATGAGATAGCTTCTTGGAAAGTGTGCAAGGTGAGAAATCAGAGGATCCCCATCTCTACTGAACTACCCTGGGATGCAGCAGGAATAACTCCACGGGATTTCTACAAGCAGAGCTGCACCCATGTGTTCAGGAATAAGGAATGGGAGAAATGAAAAATGGACAGGAATGAAATGGGGAGATGGAGGAAAAAAGATCTTCATGTTCTCCGCGCTGGAGAGGGGGTGCACATGCAGGACTCACCCTCTGTGAGGCTCCACTGATCCTGACAGGATCACACTGCTGTGATTTTGCTCTGACCAAGCTAAAAGCAGCATCTGGGTGACTCTGTGACATTGCTGGGGATAAAGTGGTGCCCTGAAACTCTTCAGCATCCCTTGGCCAAGATGCAGGCAACAAAGATGTGGGGCCACTGCTCAAACAAGAGAAGAAGGGACTGTAAGAGGAAGCCAGAGGAGGGTGATGCTGACTTTTGCCAGCGGCCTGTGGTAAGTGGACCTTATAGCAAGTGGACAGAGTTCTCCATGGGTCCTCACTGTTTTTCCCCATCCGACAGATGATAGAGATTCTTGCTGTCATTAACACATTTGTCAGGGTTTCTTCCCAGCTCACTGTGGAAAGCAGTCTGTGGGGTTTCATGCCAGCAGAGTTTGCCAAAACTTTCAGGGTACTGGGAAGAAGGAGCTCCAGAAGACACTGGCTCCCTCTGGGCCCCAGTTTTCTGCTTCTGTATTTCATCAGATGCCTGTTGGCTTAAAGGGGCATTGACAGACTCTGTCCATACAAATCCCAGTCGTGCTTATAGGAAGGCAACACCTGTCCTCAAAATAGTATTTTTCCCAAATACTTAACTCCTGGAGCTCTTTCCAGGAATTAAGTTATGCAATACAGAGCCTAAAAGCCTATAAAAACAACAAATTATATAATTAGTTCATTGAAAAACATCAGCTGATCTGCCTGTTTAGTTTCTTATGTGACCTTTACCTGTATATGAGACTGCTATCTTCCTTTCATCTGCCCTAAAATGAAGGAGAAACTCTGGTGCCTTCTCAGTGAAACTTCCAGTCCCCTGTCATTTCAAGGGCAAGGATAAATTGGAATATCTTCCCTCCTTGCATCACCAACAGTACACCTTTCTTCTTTGCTAAGCAAGAGGTTTTTCCTTGATGTCAGTGGAGTCGCACTGCAGAAGAGCCATTGCTGATGGGGTCTGTTCCAGCCCGTGGGGTGAGTGTCTGTCCTTTCTAGTGGTGAAACAGAGACATGGAGCAGGTAGGACACCTGTTTACTCCTGTATGCCCTGGCAGTAGTGGGACAGCTGGGACCCTGATCAGAAGTAGTACTCTCCATAATTTCATTTCTTCTTCATCTCTCATTTAAAAGTTTATCTTAATGAAAAAGGTCTTCTTGGGAAACTCCCCTCCACATCGCTGGTAGCTGTCACAGCACCATGACACCGCTTCCTTCACCCCCATCTCTGCTGCTTCTGAAGCCATCACCATCTTCGTCCGGGAGCTCTTATCTTGCACTGTCCCAGCCTGATCCCTCCAAACTGCTTCCCAGGATGTTTCATGGTCATTTTGTCAGTGTGTCCTTTCTCACCAGATCAGATTCCCAGCCTTTCTGTGCTTCAGTGTTTTTATGGCTCTTCACTGGTTACAGTTTTATTGGGAAAGAGGTGGCTGCAAGCAATGACCTGTGATTTCCAAGGAAGGGGAGAGCAAAGAAACTTCAAGCAGCATGGCCTCCCGCTGGGAGCTGTCCCTTTTAGAGCCCTTGTGTCAATTATGACTTCCCCACTCTATTTGTTTACCCTGGGGAAGCCCAGCATGCTCCCTTCAGGGCTCAAGGCAGGCAAATTCCCTGTCCCAGCAAAGGCACAAAGGTCTTTCAGCCTTGGCTCAGGAACTTTGCATTGCCTATTTCTCATTCTACCTACAGCATCAGGACCTAAGCGCCATGAAACAGGTTCCCTAAGGAAAAGGCTTTCACTTTCACTCTGGCATCTCTGTGGTACCTGGCATCCTCCAGCTGGGGCTGGAGTTGAGGAACACAGAGAGCAGTGATCCCACATTACAACAGTCACTGATGCCTTAGCTCTGTGACTGATGCTGCTGCCTGTAGTGTAGAGTACAGGACATTTTCTAGCCCCACAGAACTGTTCCTGACAACTATTCCAAACAAACTCCAGCATAGACTCTTTTATCCTGGAATATCCATGCTTGGAGTCATTCAGAGACATCCTCCTGAGAATCTTTGTGGAGAGATAAGCCCAGAAACACCAGCTGTGAAACAGCATTTTGTGCGCTGAGCTCTCTCTGTAGGAGAGGTGCTTCCATCTGCCACACACCTCCTGAACTCAGGAATAGGACCCTTCAGGCTGTGTGGTACCTCTCTTGACCTCAGCAGGTTTATCACCAGGGACAAGTTTAGCTCCATGCACTCATTAACCTGCTTCCCTGAAGGACCTTTGAGGCCGAGGGCTATGTGGGGTGGGCACCCACAGCAGCCCTTTGTCATGGGCACCCTCTTGCTGATCTGCTTGTGCAGCACCTGGAATCAGGAAATGGTCATGGGTCCTGACTATACCCCTGTCCACGAGAGCCATGAAGGTCATCTGCTGGGAAAACAAGGCAAGACAAGGCAAGACAAGGCAAAGCAAACATCCTCTGTGCAGTCAAGAAATCTTGGGCTGAGGAGGACTTCAGAGGTTATTGGTGTATCCGACTCTGAAATGAGCTTTGCTCCTTTCTTCAGCGTCTAATGACAGAGACTCTGGGCAGTGAATCAACGACCTCAGGAAGAGGTGAGCAAGTGTAGGCACCACTATTGACATTCCTGCTGACACCCTCCCTTCAGAGAGCACATCCCTGGGGCCTGGAGAGGGCAGGGCTGGGCTCCCTGAACAAGGGTCAGAGAAGATGCTGGACTGACACCTCCCAGCAGGATTTCTACCCACAGTTGCAACTCTCAAGATCCACCCTTGTTTCCTATATGGGCTCTACAGAGAATTAGCAGTGGCAGAGTGCTGATGGCACTGGAGAGCTGCTGGTCATGCTGTCAAATACCATCAGGGCTTGAAAAGCAATGTCAGCTGCATCCCCTGGGTGTTATATATTTCTTTTCTAAGGCCAGCAGGTGTTAGCCTTAAAGTGGGGTGAGCACATCCATTTCACCCAATCATTGCTGGAAACCATACTATTGAGGACTGGCTGAAACATGACGTTTTCCACAGTGAACTTCAAATGATGTACCGTTTGGGCAGAGCAGGGACAGTTTCCTCTCACCAATATTTCTATGACAGTATATTTTTGATAGCAGATGAAAAATCCTTCCATTAAAGAGAAAAACCCCTTTTATTTAGCTTTTAAAATAATTTGAACTATTGGTAGGTAAGAAAAAAATTAATCTGGACATCTTTTCCAATTTATTGTGTTTAAAATATAAATGCAGGGTATGTTTCTGGAAATTATCTTCCATTGGAGAAAAAACTGCAGGGCTTGTAGGTCTTTGTAATGATAGGAGAAATATTTAGAAGAAAGAAGAAAAAAACCCCAGTGTTTCTGGAGGAGTTTTGGAAGGAAACATGTCAAGTGTAAATTGGAAAATGTAGAAATACTCCCTGCCTTTCAGTTCTCAAAGTCTAAGGAGACTTTTGATATTAGTGACTCTTGCTTTGTATAAATGATGGTGCCATACTGGTACTGTGTCCTCACAGTGTATATCAATTCACATTAGAGGACTACACAGACTTTTACAAATGTATTTTCTTCTCCTTCTTCTCCTTCCAAAATACAGATCGATTTCTTTATCTGCTTTGCACGAGTGTGAAGACACCAAGACACAGAGATGGGAGTGGCCTCACTCAAGGTCACACTGCACAAATTATCATGGCAAGAGTCACTCATCAGTTGCTGTGAGGAATAGCAGAGGAAGATGTGGTCCAGCATTATATGTTGCACTACCATCATGGCACTGTCTTTCAAATCCATTCTGAGATCACCAAATCCTCTTGCCATCTCTGACAAGCAGAAGAAACAGATGCTGGTCCAAACTGACTTCTGGTGCTACGGACACTGAAGTCCTTGCAAAGGGAGAAACTTGGGATGTCACTGGCTGAAGATGCCCCAGGTTACCGTGAAGATATTAGAAATCGAGGCACATGCATATTGTGGCTGTTTTTCCTGACCTTGGGGTCACATGTAAGGAAAAAATTGGTGGGAAAGCAAAGGGGAAAAGAAAAGTTATTCCTCTGGGGCCCTGACAGAAGGAATAAGAATGTGGGGGCACCTGGGGTGGCCATGGAACAAAAAACCTGAAACATCTTTTCGCCCATTTGTTCTACATTTTCCACTCTGTGGGTCCTGCTCCCCTCTTTCCTCGCCCTCCCCCAGCTTGCCTGGTGATTCAGGAAGAAGAGGCCAAGGAGAGTAATATTGTGCTGGAGATAGGACTGGAAGGGCAGTAATTTAGACTCAGAGGCTTATAGTATTATTGCCTGCAAAGCCATTCATGGGAAATGATTCCACCCATCCCCATTCCGCTCCCCCCCCATCCCGCTCTCCTTGCTCTGCAATAACAATAACAGAAATGCCTTCAGGAGGCTTTTCTACTCAAAATGCAGGCAAAGGAGCACTTTTCTCCACCACCCCTCTTCTTTCCCTTCTCTTCTCCCTGCACTCACTTGTCCCCCCTGCCTCTAAGCCTAACTGCTGCTCCCTCCCTTCTCACTCCCCCCCCACGGGATAAAAAAATAAAAATAATAATAGGGGTAATAAGAGAGGAGGTAATGGAACGTTCTCCAACTGGGCACATGTCAGAAGCCATTATATGTGGTGCAGATTTGCATAATTCAAGAAGCATCAAATTAAATTTGCATAATTCCTTTGATTACACTTGTTATTAAATGTAAGTGACATTGATTTACAAAATGGCCCAATATAAGGTTAATAGCAAATGTCACCTTCCAGCAGGGTGAATAGGGTGCGTGTGTGGTGGTGGTGGTGATGGAGGAGGGGGAGAGGGGGGCCTGGGGAGGAAGGCGAGCAGACAATTGATTTCTGCTCCTCTCTCTTCCTTAAAGGGCTCAGATCTCCTTTGCAGAGGAGCTCTCGGCTCTCCAAGGGCTGCACTTGGCTCTCACGGGGATGCAGTGTCATCAGGATGCCCTGCCAAGTGGCATTGGTGCCATGACTCTGCTACCTCCTGCTCTGCACAGAGGCATGGCATGGCCCCTGAGCCAGTTCCCAATGGGAGCCAGGCAGGGTGGAAGGAGCAGGGAAAGCCAAAATGTGTCTCTCCCAGGCCCAGGCATGCTTGGTGGGCAGGAAAAGCGGCTTGGATGGCATCTTTGTAGGAAGGTCTCATTGAGGCAAGTTTTTTAAAATAATATGTGAGCTGGACCTGGGCTGTGTCCAACTGGCAGGACACCCTGTACATCTGCCAGGACAACACTGGGAGGGAGTGAGAGCAATGGTAG
Source organism: Corvus moneduloides (assembly GCF_009650955.1). Classification (NCBI taxonomy): domain Eukaryota; kingdom Metazoa; phylum Chordata; class Aves; order Passeriformes; family Corvidae; genus Corvus; species Corvus moneduloides. The sequence goes on along the minus strand of NC_045483.1, from coordinate 19,346,272 downwards.
GAGCAGTGCCTGAAATGCCAGCTCTGATGGCAGAGATTACATGGTAAAAACACATCTGTGATTATGGCAAGACCTGATTTTTGCACTCTCATAAGCCCTCTGAAGCTCTAGAAGTCCATGCCCAGGATGAAATCAGTGCACCCACCTTTCAGATCCCAACCTAATCACATGAAGCCAGGTCTAATAATCTAGATGATTATCTACTGCATGAGAGACATGAAATTTTACAGGCCTTTGGGCAATCTAAAAGGAAGCTGCAGTATGAACATTTCTAATGCCCTACACAGTGTCCCACATCAATTGAAGAGCGTTGCCTTGCCTCATCCCAAATGCCCAATGCTTGCTCCACAGCAGGATTTATTATGACCCTCCTGAACCCAGATTCTCAAAGGTGCCCAGCAATTTGGAGTGCCAAACTTCAGACAGTTGAAGAAAATATTTGTAGTGGCTAATGGCTCAGGCCTGGTTTCCATTCCTGTTGTGAGGAAAGAAGATGAGTGTCTGGATTTGGGGGACAGGCTTAAAAGGGTGAATGGAATATGCAGGACCATTGTGTACACCCCAGATTTCTTGGGAGTGTGCAGGAGGTGTCTTTGTGCAATGTCAAGGGATTGGTCTTTGAATATTTGTGTCTTTTGAGCAGGTGTTGTGCTTCCCTCTGCAAAGCAGCATTCCCCTGCGGCCTGATGACAGGCCCCTTAATGCAGAAGATGCAGGTTGTATTCCCAGACCTGTCAATCCTGTGCTCTCTACTGCATCCCTCCCACACCCAGGCACATCTTGGCTGGTGAGCCTGCAAACTCTTTGGAGCTCTGCTTCAGATCCCTCTATGTGGTCTCACAGACTGCTCCACACAGTGGTTCCCAAATGTGTGCCTCTTGCCTCCCTTCCGAGGCTGGCAGGGATGTTTGAGCAGGTCCTGACCCAGACCCCATCAGGATGCATCAACCCTTAATGCATTACCTGAAAACCAGCTGCTGGCAGTACAGTTTTGCAGGGTGTTGTGGAGGGTGTTCCTCTGCAACAGCTCTGTCTTGAAACTCTGTGTCAATCACACTCCCTGGCCATCACGCCCACTCAGACATGGGGATGCTGACTTGAATGAGGAGAGTGAGAGGCTTGTTTTTAACATGGATTAGGGCCTGTGAAATTTCCTGCCAGTTTTGGAGGTGCAAGAGATCCCAGCCCAGGCATGGCTGGTGCTCACGTGTGCAATTCCATCCTGAGCTATTTTCGTGCCAGCATAAGCCGTAACTCTCCCAGGTCAGAGTTGGCATGGGCAGAGGCAGTTAGCACTGGCAGCTGCTCCTGCTGCTTTGCCAGGGGAGAGGGTCATTTCTTTTCCCTTCCTCTTGCTACTTTGGCAGCTGCCAGGCTGGTACAGAGCTCCCCTCGCCGTTAGAAGGATGGGGAGCTGGTCTGGAGCCCCTGGAAGCTGGCAACAGGCAATCAGGCAGCGGTGAGAGAGACTCTTATTAAGGGTAACCCTGGCTCTGGCTGACAATTGCTGACATCGTCATATTTAGCACCCGCATGCAGCGAGCCTGAGAGACACTCACGCACTGGGTGAGCCAACTGCAAATTAATCGTCAGTTCATTACTGCTCTGTGCCTTTCATCCTGACAGCAGCCTTTCAAACGTGGATATAATTGGAAGGGTCCATGTGGCAGGAATTTGGTGAGGGCTGGGAGGGAGAGACCTCAGCTCCCCCTCTCCTTTCCTCTCTTTCCCTTTCTCAGGCTGAGATCTGGGAACAAACAGTGAGCTTAGGACAGGCTGATGAAGGAAATTAATCTCTCCTTCCCCTGTATCTTGTCCATGCCACCTACACCCCTTGACATACGTTGAGGTCTTTGTACCAGGAGATCTGTTTGCTTCCAGGAGGTTCCCTCAAGCTATAATTACCCTCAGCTTGAAAACAAAGTGTGCAGAGTAGCAGGGTTGCCTGTGAGAACTTGAATATGTGCATCGTTGTTACTGCCAGTGGTGGGTGTTTCTGCTGTGGTTATTACTGTGCTGCTGGGAGGCCCTGTCTACACAGGCACAGTGGAAAGTGAATTTGCAGCCAGGAAGGTTTTACAGGCAAAGGCCAAGGCTGAGGGGCAGAGTTTGGAGGGGGGGCAGGGGTACAGAAATTACTCCCATCATCCTTGGGCACTCATTCTCTGAAAAAAGACACAAACCCTTGGATTTTATTCATTGTGGCATGGCATGGAGCACTATTTTGTGCCTCAGTTTCCCTGATGGTCAGAGTGATGAGTATGCTCAACCCTGTCATGGGAACAGCCACTCCCAGGACACTGTGAAGTTATAGCTGCTTCTCTAGAGTGCATGGCAGGAGGGGGCTGCTCTGACAAAGCCACAGGGAATGAAATTACCCCAGGGGTGGACATCTATGGCACTAGGAGTGTGGGGTAGGATTCAGATTTTGTTTGGGTTTTGACTAATATTAGAAAATGGTATTAAAAGAAATTGTTGATACAATCCCAGTGTCCTGTTTGCCACACTTGAAAACAAAGGGAAGGGGTTTGTCAAAACTCTGGTTTTGTAATAGGAAGCCACAGTTGTGAAGTTATGGAGCTGGCTAGGGGTGATCAGGGAAAAATGCTCTCTTTAGAAACCCCTTTAGAGGGAAACAGCTTTGGAGCACTTCTGGGAAATTGTTTTCTTCATTTTTACAACTTTTGCAAGTTGATGTGCAGGGACTTTTCCAATGGCCTGTTTTGGTGGGCCCATCCTCTCCAAGCTCCCTCTGCACAAGGCTTCATTTCTGCCCTGAGGGGGCAACAGCTGAAAGTCTAAGGAGGGAACCCAGTCCCAGAGAAAGGCTGGGGATCTGTGCTGACCAGGTGCCTACTGGAAAGGACGTGGGAAGGGTTAAGCACTTCCAACAACCTGTTTTGTGACTTCCTGAGTTGTGTTAATTTGCTTCCCTGAGTGGTCTAAAGGATGAGGCTGTGGTGCTTTTCTATGAGACAGAGGGAGTCATGCCATGGGGACTCTGGCCCCCCTTCACCGTGTCCCCCCCTGCTCCTCCTGTGCAAAAGTTATTGTCGTATTCGGTGGAGTCTCAGGTAGGCAGATGAATGGGAAATGTTCCTCTCCATTACTAGCTGCACTTGACTGGAGTCTCATTACATTACGATGGCGCTTTAGCAGGCGAATGGGCCTTGCGTCTGGGTTCCCAGCACCCCTCATACCTCCCTGATAACGTAAATTACCCTCCGCCTCATTGCCTCAAATGATCAAACATCAAATTGCTAGTAAAAAAAAAAAAAAAGGAAAAAAGAGAGGAAAAAAAGAGAGAGAGGAGGGAAAGGAGAAAAGCTGAACAGAACCATGGGTTGAATCTAGATGGTTTGTCAGCAACAAGAGACGAGTCAGTGGCTCTTAAACACTTGCTAAAGATGAATCCATTGAAGGTTCTGAGCACAGTAATTTTTCTGACATTAAAGTACACCTGTAAAATCCAAACAATGCTTTAAAATTCCAAATTACACCAGTCAAGACCTGCTACTTCATTCTTTTGATCCAGGGAGGGGGGACCCACACTTAATCTGTGTTTCTCCATCAACAGACTTCAGCAAATGCTGAGAGAGATGGAGAGGCAGAAATATGCACACAGTATAGATTTGTTGTTGATTTTGTGGTTGAACAATGTGCCAAATCCTCTGACTCCCTTTTATCCCTGGCTTCCTGGCCCCTGAAAAATTTTCCAAGCTAGAAGAATAGGTCCAGGATGAACAAAACATGAAAGAGGAGAAAAAGAGAGGGAGAGGCTTTGGGAGGGGAGGGAACAGAGCAGGTACATGCAGGGCTGGTCGACTCCGCGCAGAAAAATATGGATCTCGGCAGGGTAACGAGGCGCAGTGGAAAGAGGAGGCTATACATCTTTTCTCAGTATTTAAACGTGTGCTTAATATGGCGCTCAGTGGAATGGTTAATCTGCTAATGCTGGTAGTGTTTGCTGTAGTACTCAGAGAAATGTTTACTGCAGTATTTCATGGGGATTGTGTTCTGGATGGCACAAAAGGAGGAACCGCTCTAGCGTACCGGGAAAATGTTCATTGCAAAATATACTGGAATATTAAGAGGTTTATTTAGTGGCGTACTTAGTATAATATGAAAAGAGTTAAGTACAGAGTGTTTTATTAATATTTTTGGGGTGTGGATGAATTTCAGTGCTCAGGAAGGTTATGGAGAAGCAATTCCAGCAAAGGCTGGTTTTATTCATAGATTTATAGATCTTAAGACCATAAAGGATTCTTGGATCAGCTAATCTGACCTTCTGTATAACACAGGTATATACAGTGTGGACATACCTCCTGATTCAGCAAAGCACTTTAAGCACTTGCTTAAATTTAAGTATTTGAGTTGCCCCATGGAAGGCAGAGAAAATAACCCTATTGAATCAATGGGACTATTCATGCTCTTAATGGGAAGTGGGTGTTTAGACATTTGCTGAATTTGGACCACGAGAAGATAATGCAGCTAAATGAGTAATTCATAGCCACCCATTTATTCAACTGCTTATGCTTTCTTTTCTGCTTGTGGATTGCTCTGGAGCCAATCGCCATTTCCTGCAATGTATTCATTGTTTGAAGTCATTCACTGAATAATTTCAGTGAAAACTCTTTCTTGATAGCTTGCTCATAAACAGTTCATTGTGAATATAGGAATATATGCACATACATTTTAAGAATGTGTGAGTGCCCGCACTTGTGTGTGTTTGCATTAAATATGTGAACACCCATGAATGTATGTGCACAAATGTAGGGTTAGGATCTTCAGCTACAATAAAAGACACAGTTCCCTGACACTGGTGAGGTTGCACTGACTCTGACCACTTCCCAGTTTCAAGTTGCCTTTGTTTTGAGCGGACCTGTAATGTTTCTGACCCCTGGCTGCAGGCAGTGAATCTTGAGGTCCAGTTTCCAATGCAAATATTTACCCAGGGAATTTTTTAAATGTGTTGTTGTGATTTTTCTCCTCTGTCTATTCATTACACTCTGGTTTGCAACACATCCCTCACCGTAAAGTGATTTGCTGGGAATTTTGCAGAAGTGAAATGGAAGAAGGTACAAAATTAGTTGGAGTGAACTCAGCAAATTCTAACTAACCACAGCCTGTGCCAGGCTCTTCATTACCTCTATTTGCTCAACTTGTCATGAATCAGTTCTGAATTATTTTGAATGCACTGCATAGGGATTTTCCAAATCAGCCAGGGCATATCTTCTTCAAACAAGTGTGTTTGCAAACGGCTTGTGGCATGGAATCTGTCAATTAAGTGACATGGCATGTTTTAAACAGGAACAAAACTGAAGAGCAGGTACTATGAATGAGGCTGGAAGCTTCACCGGTGGAATTGTGTTTGTGCAGTGGCCAGCTCCAGTTCTCACGCAGACCTTACTGTGCATTATGCATTACAACATGGGAATAATTTGTTTCTGGTGCAGGATGCCAAAAAGTCACACAGCTTTTTAGGATCCACTTACGTTTTCAGAAAATCAAAGGAATTACCATGATATTTAGGAGTAGAGTATGAATGACTATTAATTAAGAACTGAACTTGGCATTTCCTGCATCCAGTTTATTTTTCTTTTATATATTCCCCTCAACACCAGAGAGGGATGTGATGGAAACTAGATGTGAGCTGGGCAATGGCAGCACTGGGACAGTTCATTTAAGTGTGGTTGACATGTGTGGGATAAGCAAGAGTTTGATATTTTCCAGCAATGACGTGCGCAGAGCAGGGGCACCGAAGCCACTGTAGGACACACATGCTGGTGATGCTGCAGAGCTGATGGGATGTTCCACACTCTCCTTTTGGGCTCCCAGCAACTGTGGCATCTGAAATTGCTACTGAATATCCCTATCATTCATTTTCTTTCATTTGTCTGACTGAAAATTAAGAGAGTTTGGTTTTCCCTGGTTAACCTAAGGTGGAAGTTTTGCTAGATATTCCAGTAAAACAGAAGGACATTGTACTTTTTCCAGACTCAATGAGACGTGTTTTTACAGACGGCCACTGTCCTTTCTGGAAAAACAGCTATGTTTCACAATGGGAAGACATTTCAACACAAAAAATCAATTATAATGATTCTTTTTCCAAAATACAAAATGAAATATTTTGACTTTTCAAAATTACCTTTTCATTTTCTATTCTTCCCTTGCAGGGGATGATTGGCCAAATTCAGCAAGACCTAGCACAGCTTGAGGCAGCTTAAAACACAATTCAGTCTGCAGATAAATTTCATTTGGTGAAGTAAAAAGAGAAACTTCTAGTCCTGGTGTTGCTATCCAAAAAAGTTCAGTTGGTATGGCTGTATCTGAGGTATCTTTAAAACAGAGCGTGCGCCCTTCTGCCAATATTTACATAGCATTCAAAACAACAGGGAGCATTTGGAGCTATTTAGTACTAAGGGAATAGGTTGCAAGCATGGGAGGGATGGCGTTTCTACGGGCCCTGGCAGAGGTTTATTTACACTGTGGCTCAGTTGTAGCCCAGTCTGCCTCTGTCAATGTAGCTCTCTTTTTAATGAAGAGTTTACCACTTGTACATGCAAAGAGACATTTAGGTGTTAGTTTTGTTTGCCAATAAAGACTGTCCATTAGCTACCTTAATCCTCTGTGTGTCCTAACAGGCTGAATCACAAAAACAAAACCTAAAAAAAAAAGTTCCATATAAAATACTATTGTAAATGAAAGAAATCCCCTTCCCCCTTTTCTTTTTGCTTTCAAATGGAAATATCTTGTTTTACTCAAGCTTCTCCTTCTGAAAGTTGATGTATTTTTAATTGAAAAAAATGAAAACTGGTGGCAAATAATTTGCAAGGAGAATAAAACCACTGACTGCTTTCAATATTTTGCACAGAAATTAATTTCAGGAGCCATTCTGGGCTGAGCTTTCAGTAGATGCAGAGATAAGTAGGACTAGTTTTTTCTTATCCTACTCTTGTTTTGGATGAAATGCAAAATCAAATCCTGCAAGACGTGATCATTTAGGGTACTGTGGCATATTTTGAAACAGTAGGACTGTTAGCCCCAGCATTTTGGCCAAATTCCAGCCTGGATAATTGCATTCTGCCGGCCTATATTCAAGCCTGTAGTTTGAATGGAAAAAAAAAATCATCAAAACCTAAAAAGAACCCCCCCCCCAAAAAAGGGGTTATCATTTCTCCTCCAGGAAGTCCTGCTGTGTGATGACTGATGCTTTTTCACCCTAGAAGTACCTGCATTTTGGGAAACATTTCCTATGTCATCCTACTTCTTTTGCCCATTGGATAAAAACTGCTGTGGAGATGACCAGCCCCTTCGTGGGAATAAAGCAGCAGAGCTGACAGGATGGAGCTGTGGTGCTTTATGCCAGCCCTGTCATACCTACACAACCTTCACTTTATAAAGCCCAGAGTCCTATGTAAGGGCTGGATCCCCTGTGATCTACTGGGGTATTTGTCTTTCCAGCAGCCATGGGCTGGGGGTACTGGGAGGATGCACAGAGAGAGGAGAGCACAGGCTGGCATCAGATGGGAAGAGGGAGGACTCACTGGCGGGCTTGACCCGTGTCTGTAATTTGTAAAGAGCATTTTTACACCAGATCAATGCTTTCCTCAGCATTTTAATGCACCCCATTGGTGTCCTTAAACTCTAATGATGCAGTCTGTGAGAAGCTGCCATTTATTACCCACAGATGGGGTGATAATTATTGACAAGATTGTAACTAATAATTAAACCCATTTGCTCCTTTAAACAAGTTGGTGTGAATTATTTGCAGGGAGTTCTTTAGCAGGCCTGTGGTCACTCCCGCCACGCGTGGGGTGATGTTGCCCAGGAGCAATCCCACCACCAGGGAGGAGGGAAGGCTGCCTGCAAAGCTGGGCTGTTCAAACCTGTGGCGGGAGTCCTTCCACTCACCTTCTGTGGTGCCTGTGCTCCTGGCTGTGTTAGTGAGAGGTGTGTGAGCACCACCGTGCTCCTCCCAGTCTCCAGGGCTGTGCCTTCTGAGTCTCAGCTCCTTCCAGGGCTAGAGCTGGGGTCTAGCGCTGGGTCTGCTCAAGGAACTCGGGCCAAACATGGAACGATGTTGGAAAAATGTATCCATGAGAACTTTTCTGATGGTTTGTCTTTCTCTTCCTGAGTATCTTTAGCCTGCCTCTTCTGCAAGCTGAAGATCAATAGTTACACATTCCCTGTTGTTAGGTTCATTATTCCTCAGGTGAAAATCCCATTCCCATCCCAAAGCAAAGATGCTGGAAGGAAAGGGGAAGGATACTTTGTCCCTGCTTTTGTTCCTTGGGTGAGCTGAGATTATCAAAGAACTGTTTAACCCTCTGCAGTATGGTGTGGTGTTCCCATGGTGCTGGGGACTGCAGCACCAGCTGCTGCCCGGCATCCATGGTGGGCTGGTGAGTACATGCGCAGGAGTGAGCTGGGGGCTCCCATGGGACCGTGCAGGGGGACAAGTGCTGCCCTGCTCACCGCTGCCACAGGGTACTTGCCAGAGGAAAACGTGAGCAGTCCTTCTCTGCAAACCCAGGCATGGCAGATGTGGGTAGCAGGACTTGGACAGTGTGGAGGCCAGTGGGGACAAGGCAGGGTGAGCAGAGAGCAGTTCTTGCAGCACCACACCGTTGGGAAGGCAGCCTGGGGGAGCTGCCTTCCCCTGGTGTACATTTAGAGGGAGGGTGTAAATCTAATCTCAGTGCTAGGGTCCATTAGCATTAGAGGGGAGTACTGTCTATGCATTCATTCCCTGCTCTCACCTCTGGATGACAGAGTACCCCCCTCTGTTGTCTGCTTTAGCACAGGGAAAAGGCTGCCTATTAATTCTCCAGTGGCGGTGGATAATGCCATCATAAGTCTTAGGTGCCTATGAATTTTGTGAGCATTTTACAGTAATAAATACCCCACACTTGTGCATATAATTAGTTGTGTATCCCTCGGTTGTTCCATCTGCACTATGATCTATCTGTCCTTTTACAGAGGTGGGCCTGGTTCCTCCCCTTGCACTCCTGGTTTAGTATTGGTGTGGCATGACCCAGCGGCAGGAACTCAGCACCTGGCAAAACGATTTGTGTTAAGGGAAGGAGAGATGCAATCCTGGGCTCAGGGATTTATTGTGCTTGAAGTGGAAACCTGAACTGAGAAGCTGAATGCAAAGCAACCAATTTGTCCCTACTAAGTCTCAGTATATCTGTACTGTCAGTGCCATCTCACACCCCCTTCCCATGTATACCAGTTTGTGCAAGCAATGAAAACACTGTAAAAATGTACATCTACCAAAGTTTATCTGCTTATTTGTCTTCAGTATCATGTGCTTTCCCCTTCTTCAGTGAAAAAGACTATGGAAAGACTAATAGCCCCACACCTATACATTACAGGATTTTATCTCCCTTTTTAAAAAACTCCACTAAAGCCTCACACTAGCAGAACTTACCGTGCAAAGGTAAGCAATCACCCTGCTGTCTTAAACCTACTGAAGCCTGGATTCAACAGGCAAGAAAGTCAGGTTTTAGGGCTCCAAGTACTGGGTCAGAAAGACTGTGGCCACATGACACAAATGCTGATCTGATGTGAAGCTGATCTACTAATGCAGCTCCTTTCAGGGCGTGCTGACAGGTTAGCTTCTCCTGACAGACTCAATGTGCATTCGGTGTTATTTGTCTGTGACTCTGGCTTTATACCTTAAAATATCGCCTGTCATCCCCTTGTAGCTTGCAGAAAGCTGGAATAAAATTGAAGCTGGCACAAAAACTGCGCAGTGTGTGCTCTGGCTAACTTGGTAAGATGCAATGCTGCAAGGATGCTTGACTTAGGCCAGGTCTGTGCAGCTGGCTGATCTCCCAAACTGTGCACATCTGGGAGCAGCACCCACAATAGTGGGGCTGAGGCAGCCTCAGCCCCATCAGAGGATGCTCACACTGTTAACTGAAATCATCAGAGGGGCTAGTTACATGCTTAAAGTTAATCACAAGCATAAATCTCTGTAGGATCAAGGCTGCAGAGGAAACTAAGAGAAGACAATGACGAGGCATATGTCAAATGGGGCTGTGGTCGAGAGCTCACTGAGACTTAAACATAACATTTGAGAAAATGAGTCCATTTGTTTCAGAGGCATCCTGAACATTGGCATATAGTAATTCTGTAATGGATCCATTTAACTAGTCCTATAACTGAAATACCCTTAACAAATATTTCCTATAATAGCACTTAAAGGGGGAGTGCAAGGAGAGAAATTTTAAAACATTATTGCTGAGTTCCAGTTTTGGGGGCTTTCAAAGTACCAAGGTAATTTTTCTCCAAATTTGGCTCAATATTTAACAAATCGAGTGAGATCAGGAAGTAACCTGAGGTCAACGTTTCTAACCTGACTTGTTTGTTAAATTGTTGCAGCTCTGCAGCAGCACCAAGAACAAGTACATGTTGCATTCAAAGGTAATTCAAACAATCCCTGGAAACTTTATAAAAAAATCACTAACTAGGGAGCAAGACTGAAACAATGGAAACAAGGAAGAAACCTTTCTGTGGGAGATGGGAAAAGCTCGCAGACCTGGGATCTGGAATCAGAAGAAAAGTCAGATTTCAGCCTTAGCTGTAGTGATTAACTACCTTAACTCTAGTAATTGTTAATGAGTGTTCAGCATGAGCCAGGCCAAATTGGCAGTTGTAGACAAGCAAGATGGTCAGGTTGCTTCCAACCAGAAGCAGTCCAGAAAAGGTGGATGTAAACCATGTAGTGTGGAAGTAGCAGTCTTCAAAGAATTTCCCATCCTTATGGCAACCTGCACAGTGGTTGCTGGATCACTGGTGTTAAATAGAGGTCTTCAGGTATGGTTGGGTGCCAGCTTTGATGGAAAGCAGCTCTTTGCAGCCCCCCTCTTGTCAGAGCCACCTGCACTTCTGGCCCTCCAGGATATGAGAGTGAACATTGTCCCTCAGGTGACTGCAACAATCGCTCATCGTGGTTTAGCAGGTAGATGTTAATCGGGCTGTCCACATCACCCAGTCCTTTGCAGATCACCAGCAAGGGCTCTCTAGGCCACTGGTGGCACACAGCCCCGTTTCAGAGGCAACGTGCTATAATAATGTATCCCTAACCATGCTTTATACCAATAAGTAGGCTATAACCCTGTCAAGGTGTGCTGGTGACTCTATAAACCATGAGACCTGAATGGTCAATGGTCGAGTGGTTTAAAGCTGTCACCAGAATACTGAGATAGCCTTATAAGCCTTGTGCTGCATGGCTGGGGATACATTATTCACTATAATATATGGTAAGAAATACCTGCACAGGGTCTGAAATGAACTGCTTTAGCCACTAGCCAGCATGGCTAGTGATCAGGGAAATCCGTCAGCATTTTCATGTGCAGTGGGAGGCAAAAAGACACTGGGGGAGGAGAACTCATTTTCTCTATGTATAGAAATTGGGTTTGGGTCAGGGGATGAAGGTGAGCAGAACCAAGCATGGCGAAGCCTCTCACCTGTACTTTCTGCCATAGGGGAGCGCCCAGGGCTGGTGGCCTTCAGAGCTGTGTGGCTCCACATGCCTTCACAGCCCTTCTTCTGTTTTGTGGAGAACCCAGGAGCACAAGGGTTGTCAGTTCAGTGCTGCTCAGGGAAAGCAAGTGGGCACCTGGTGTGAGGCCCAGCCTGAAGGCAGGAGAGCGTGGGCAGTGACTAGGGATGTTGTGAGAAGGACCACGGTCTAGTCATTTGCCAGGAGCCTCTGCTTTCTGTCCTGCCTCAGTACAGTACCACAAGCATTACAGGGAGAGGTCTAACTAGGGGCAGCTACACCCATGGGGACACAGAGGTGGGTTGCCCCATCCATGCCAAGCACGCCTCAGGTAGCCCCAAGAGGCAGGGGATGGAGGTATCTGTATATATATGTACATGCAGGCAGGACCTGGGGCTCTGAGAGGATATCCAGCAATTTTACACCTTCATCCCTCCAGCCATGGCCAGGTTTGGTGTACATGAGGTAGGAGAAGGCAGGGGTAGGTCTGGGTGAAATGGGGTGAAGGGATGCCCCGAATCAAATGGCCAGTATATGAAGAGAGCAATGAGGACTTTGGAGGGGCTCTGGAGGAGTTTACAGCTAAGCCTCTGTCACCAACAACCTTAGCAAATAAAAGATTCCCCCATTCTGAGAGCCTGTCCTGCTCCAGCTACAGGAGACAAAATCCCTGAGAGCATGCCTGTGTGAGTACCCTTTGGCCGCAGGGGGTGAGGGGGGAGAAACAAGGAGGGCTTGGGGGATTTCATTAGGAGATGGGAGGGGAGGGAGGAAACCCCTCCTCCCGAACAATACATGGAGCTAAAATTGCCTGAAGGGCTTGGCTGGCTTGCTTTATTTATTGCATATGCATATATACATACATATGTACGTATGGTTATATATGTATTTTTCTCCCCCAGGCTTTACTGGTCTTTCCCAGGAAAGGACCCAGGGCATCCTTTCCCACTCTAGCAGCTGGGAGACAATAGTGCCGCCCAGGAAGCAGGGAAGAGCCTAGCGCTTCCTGGGATCAGTAGCTGGGAGACAGGGGTCTGGGCGGAGGAATCCGGGGGTGCCGAGCACAGGGCTGGCCGCCCCCTCGGCTCACTTGTTATGTTAAGGACCCGGCGGCGGAGAAGAGGCTGTGGGGCGCAGGGAGGAGAGAGGGACAGGCTCTGAATGCGGCCGCCCTGGCATCCTTCTGTTCTCCATATGGGTACATTGTCTGTCCCCCTCCCTCCGCACTGCCTCTCCTCTCCCTACTGTGCTCACGTCAAATGTTGGTTTCTCTTTTTATTAAAACCCTCGGAGCGGACAACGGGATGACAGGCACCAGGAATTTGTGAAGGATGGAAGAGGATGAGAAACAAGTTTGCGTTTGTTGAGCGGAAGCTGTGTCCGTTTGTCGCCCGCCCCAACGTCCCTCATGGCTCCCCATCTGGGTTGGACTGTGCCTGGGGACGAGCAGGCTTGGAAGCTGGGGCTCACAAGGCAGCGGGAGACACAGCGCTGGGGAGGGCACTTTCCCAGGGAAGTCTGCCCCATCCCACTCACCCCATCCCAAAACCACAGCCGTCTGTCACACCCTTGTCCCCTATGGTGACGTACTGCTTCCTACCGTCCCCCACCACAGACCAAAACCCTCATCAAATAAAGGTTCCCCCTGTAACATCCATTTGCCCCATCGTGCTAGTATGGGCAGGTCAGTGGGCTCTCAAGACCGGGGAGGGACTCTTTGTCTCCCTCTGTCCAGCTCTGGGCGGGCCCCATAGTTTCTAGGTTCTCAACATATTTTGAATCCCAGTTTCTTCTAAAACTTGCACTAAGATCTCACTTCAACCCCATGCTTTTCTGTCCTACCTGATTTCGTTTTTAGCAAGTATTGTTTTAAGGAGCTACCATGCCCCAGAAAATACTTCTTGTTATCACCCACCCAAAAGTAGTACAAAAGACATTAGAAAGTCTCTTCCCTAATGATTTTTTATATTGTATGTCAGTTAAGATAAAACTAATGGTGTCAAGCAATATAAGGAAGGGGAAGATTAAACAAAATCTATCCTCTGCAAAAACAAAGCAATCAATATAACATTATCCTGCTGTAGTGTCTTTCAACTTGCTTTGATTTGTGGATCCCTAGAAAACCTCTCAAGAAGGCTCAGCAACCCCCTAGAAAATTCATAAGCCCTAACCACTGGAGAGCACTAGTGAAATCACTTTTTTCACCTTCCTTGCAAGGAGTCCATATTCTTCCAGGAATCTGCAGACCACAGGTTGAAAAATACCATTCTACATGATACCAGTTCAAATGTAACTAAGACTAAATAAGGACTAAGTAAATATAATAGTATTGTTATTGTAATACTCAGATCTTACCTGGAGAATCCGTTTTGCCACCTCTGGGAAGCACACACAGGAGTTTCATCACTCTGGTCCCATCTTGCAGCCTTATCTGCTGCTGATATTACCTAGTTCCTCTGTTCACCACATAAGAAAAATGCAACATATTATTGATAGCTGGAAAATTTCTGAACATGTTTCTCTCTTGCAGGAAAGAAGGATTTTGATTTTAAAGGTACTCTCCCCTCTCCCTCAACAACCATAAAAACAAATTAATGATCCAACCCATTATTCACTTTTATTTCCTGTTTTGGATGCTTCTTTGTGTTGTCTGTTTCATTTTGCATCTCTGGCTGAAGCTAAACATTTCTGGAGAGGGGAACATCACCTGTTATTAACTGACCTAGTACAAGAAAAATAGGAAAACATGAATAAAAATGGCTTGATATTTAGGTTACAAAACATTTTTGTTCTGTAGGGCATATGCTGATACTGTCAACATAACACTCACAAGACCTTGAAAAATTTGAGGTGAGAAGTTTAAACAACTAAACAACTACAAAACTTCTTCAGAATTTCCTTTTCATGAGAAGAAATGGAAATACAGAAGTAGCTATGCTTGAAACTAGGGCAGACAGCATTCAGAAATATTGCAAAAAATGTCAAAACAGAAAAGCTGGGTTTTTTCCAAGTTGTTCTACAGATCTTTAGAGATGCTGCTCCATGAAATAACGAGTGGTTCATTCACCAACCCATCAGCTTGGGAAATATATGCAACACAAATTCATTTGTTTCCAGCTAATTGCACTTTCATTTCCTCCTCCCATCGTTGTGAGGCTGTGCAGGCTGGGGCTCGAAGCGATGCTTCCCAGGCTGTGTTTCATGTGCCATCCCCCATACCCAATCCCCGCCACAGTGGTACCCAGCCCAGCTAGGAAGCACGGCTGCCTTCTTTGCTTGTGATGTTCTGGGAAAAAAATACTTGGAACCCACAGTTTTAGAGCAGGAAGGGACCAACAATCAGTCCTCTTATGTTTTATTTCTGGCTCCTGTCATTGGCACGCTGTACAGCTGTAGTCAAACAAATGAACTTCTCTACATCTTAGTTACCCTTTCTGTAAAATGAAGGTAATAATATTTATCCAGCTGGGATGCTGCAAGGAGTAATTAATGTGTACAAATCACTGTGAGTTCCTTAACAAAGTGCAAATTGCATTAGTCCCCACAGAAACTGGTAATAGGTTTGCATCTTCCTTCACTGAAAGTCTGACCTCAATCCCCTGGGGTAATCTTGAGGAAAAACTCTTCCTACTATTTGTATTACAGCAGCTCATAGGACTCCTCCAACGCCAGAATCCCCATCATGCTCAGGGCTGCATATTCACACAGTAATACACACCCCACACTCTGAGACCTGATATGTAAACTGAGGAAAGCTGGGAGAAGGGAAGCCTTAACCCTATTTCAAAGATAAACAAACAAGGCACAGAGAGGAAGCCTTTTCCTGGTAATAAGCACCAATATAAGTCTTTTCAGAAGATTTACCTCACACTGCCTTCCTGACTGAAGCTGAATTTTCACTTTGTTTTGCTGGACATCAATCTTTCTCATTCTGGTGAGTGACCGACCAGACAGATGGCAATGGATGGAGCTCGCTTCTTAAGGGATGCTCAGAGATAGCAGTGTTTGGGCAAGTCAAAGCTTGGATAGGGAGGACATTAAGTGGCCTTGGGTAGAATAGGTGGCCACTGGTCTGGTTCTTCTTTTCATGCTCTTTTGGAGACCTGGATAGATTTGATGTTCTAATTTCTTAGCACTTTCAGGCATCCTTCTGCTATGGGAGAGCAAGAGAATCCAAGAAAGACTGGTTAAACTGGTTTTGTAAATCTTTGTGTGTAAATACATGGGGAAATGTGGATCTCCAACAGCTCTTCTAGAATTTGTCATGTTCTCTTTTTTTGCTGATGTAACTTAATTTCTTGTTGCTGCATCCATAACTTGAAGAGAGAGTGAGTTGTTTCACTACCAGTGTATTGGAATTTTTCATTTTCAGACTGAGGAACTCACAGAATCGCAGAGAGGGTGAAGTTAGAAGGGACACAGTGGACCATCTGATCCAACCTCCCTACTCCAGCAGGTTCATCCTAGAGCACATGGCATGGATGTTTCTGGACAGTTCTTGAATATCTCTAGCGAGGGAGACCCCACACCCTCTCTGGGCAACCTGTTCCACACAGTAAAAAAATTCTTCCTCACATTCAAGTGTAACTTCCTGTGAATCAGTTTCTGCCCATTGCCTCTTGTCCTATTGCTTGGCACCACCAGGAAGAGCCTGGATCTGTCCTCTTAACACGCTCCCTTCTGATACTTACATAAGGTAGACAATATCCATTGCTCTCCTCTCATCCAGCCAGGTAGCTGTTTCGTCATAGAAGGCAATCAGGCCGGTCAAGCGTGATTTACCTTTAGTGAATCCATGCTGACTACTCCTGATCACCTTCTTGTCATCCATGTGGATAGAGCTGGTCTCCCAAAGGAGGTTCTCCATCACCTTCCCAGGGACTGAGCTGAGGCTTGACTGGCTGTAGTTCCCTGAGTCTTCCTTCTTGCCCGTCTTTGAAGACTGGGATGACATTTTCTTTCTTCCAGTCCTCAGGCACCTCTCCTGATCACCATGGCCTTTCTAAGATGATCATGAGCAGCATCACTATTGTGTCCGCCAGCTCTCTGAGCACTTGTGGATGCATCCCATCAGGGCCCATGGACTCACGGATGGTCCAAAACTTGATTCCATTTTTCCCCTGACATTAGAAATCAGTTTAAATTGTGCCAGGGCTGATGATCTCATTCAAATTCTGTGTTTAACAATAAAATAGTGTTCTGGGAAAAGCTGCATGTTTCACAGGCACTGTTGATGTTTCATGGAGGAGACCAGAGTCCATGATTACCTTCCTGGTCTGCTGGCCCTCAAGTGCATCGCTACTAAACCCCTTCTAATGCCAGGACCCAGATGGGTCAGCAGACGTTTTTGGTGAAGATACCACGACTGTTACTTCCCCTGCTCTCTGAAAGGTCCACAGACACTCATTGTATGGAATTCCAACCAGCAAGGGGAGCCCCTAATTCTCAGAGGCTACTCCCACTTGTTTTAGCACCAGGAGGCAAGATAAGGAGGTATGGCCCATGTCATCTCACCACCACTGGGATGAGATGAAGGATAAAACTCGGCATGGTCAAACATCTGGGGAGATAAAGACAGGATTAAAGGCTCTGGTAATGCAAGTAATCCCCATTTCATGGAATTTAGAGGGCCATGTTGCTGTGCACCAGTAGAAGACCTCAGCCTCTAGTGCCATTAAGTCATAGACTGTTTTAGTGGCCAAGCAAACACATGTTGGAAAGGAGCCACCAAGAGAATGGGCACCTTTCCTTGGGAGATCCTTCCAGAGCAGCCAGCAGAAGCTGAGAAGGATTTCCCTTCCTCTCCTTTCTTCACCTACCTGCTAAGTGCCCACACTGCACACCTCTCCGAGCTGGGGTTCCTTCTGCACTGGTCAACCTCTGGCCAGAGGACCAGGAACTATACTGTTTATAGGCGGTATCAAAAGGCGCCTTTTTGAACATTGCATGTGCAAGGATGGGAGGAGGAGGGGAGGGGAGTGGGGGAAGAGGAGAGGTACAGACACAGCACTCCTTGGCAGTGATTTATAGACTGGGTCAGGCACAAATTGACTCGTATGCAAGAAATGTAAATGGAATCGAGACTTTTGATGGAGAAGCTCATTTTCAGACTTAAACGCTTTAGATTAAACACACTCACACACAAATGCTGGCGGGGAGGGTGTTTTATATAATTTACATTACAAATCAATTCATTATCCACAGAGGCAGGTTGCACTGATTTTCAAGGATCGGAGATTTGATGAAGAGGATTCATTTCAAGAAATAAACCTTTTAAATTAACCGCAAGATGAGGGAAATTTCTTTATTTAAAAAATGCGCCAGCCCCTTCTTTGTTTCTTTTATTATTATTAATATTATTTTCCATCCGGCTCTGGGTCATTAAGGAGGGTCCAGAAGTCACAAATTGCCTTTCTGAGGGAGGAGAGCTGAGAACTTCGAATGTCACACATTTTGTCTGGCTCCAAACCTTTCATTTATTGGAACACAATTTCTTACCTGTGGTTGGCTCTGCACACCATTGCGTGCTGTGCGCCATGACTGATTTAGCAGGGAATGTCCTCTCCACCTTGAACCTGAAAGGAGAAAAATCCCTTGAGAGTGGATGTGGGAGAATCATAAAAGACAGGCTTTCAGCAGCCTCAGAAGGGAAATGCCCCTTAATCTTTGGGTGAAGTCCCCTAAAGCTTTAGCAGGGTGTGGGATTTGGAAAATCGACCTATAACAAAGGCAGATGGCTTTGTAAGGGAAGATTTGAGAAACAGGGGTAAAGAAATGGAACCAAAGGAAACTCCAGAACCAAGTCCTCACACCCCATCCTGCTCTAGCGGTGTGCAGATCACAGGGCAACAGCCACACTGGAGGCAAAGCAGGAGTGAAGACGACTGAAGGATGAGTAACACGTTACCCTGTTCTTCCTTGGCAAGGCTGCTCTGTACCACCTTTGAGGAAGATTCTTTCTCACTTCCTAAACCACCTAATTTGTTTCCCTCTAGTCATTCCTGGCTACAAGTCTCTCATAACTCCCAACAACTGCTCCTATAACCTGGCTGCAAACATAGCCTCCCAGTTCCCCAGCATTCTGCCTGGAAGAGAGAGGCAAAGCAAGAGTGCTGGATCGAGCAAAAGCATGGCTTGCCTTCCTTGAGAATTTTTTTTTAAAGATACTTTCATATCAAAAACCAAATGGTTGGGCATCTTTCCTATTTGAACAAGAGTTAATCCTCTAGAAAGACAACTGCTCACCTGGCTGTAGAGAACCACCTCAGTTGTGTGTAATGGACCTGGGCCAGAGGTTTGTAACAGGTAATGGCTAGGAATGGGCACCTTTTGCATCCCGGAGGTACCTGCATCCCCAGGGCTCCAGCACGCCTTCCAAGGCCCTGGTGTGGGGCCTTCCTGAAGCCATTCTCCTTGTAGGAGTCTCCATGGCTGGCCACTGTGAGCCTCCATGGCTGGCATACCACTGTCCCAGGAGGGGAAGAGCAGTGCCTGCCCCACCTGAGAGTCCCAGCACAGTGCCAGGGGAAGGCGGCAGTACCTGGGCTGGAGGGGAGCCAAAACACTGGGGTTAACAACCCTGATCATGGGAAAAAAGAGGCACAGGATCCTTAATGACCACAAATGACTAAGACTTTTGCTTTATATCTCTTCCAAAAAGCAATTATGCACATTTTAGCTGGGGAGCTTTTATTCTCATGCAGATGGGGTAGACAGCACAGTGTCCTCTCCCAAGCACATCCAGACCTGGTCAGTACAAGTGCATAGAACAACATGAGACATGTTTGACCTTCACAACTTTCCTTTACAGACCAGCAAGCTAAAACCCTGAAGGAATTTTCCTGGATGAGTTTGTCCAAAGCAACATTCACCACCTCATTCAATATTTGCCTGCAAAAAAAATGCCAATTATTAAGAGACAGTCCTGGCTGGGCATCAATAGGCAGCCAGGTGTGAGAAGTTGAAGAGAAATACATCTCATTAATGTGGAATTGTTTTTAGGTTAATAATCTTGCGTTAATTTTCCTTTAAAATATTGTCTTTGACCGTTAAACGCTCGCACTGTTATAAAAAGAACGTAATAAATGATCTTGAAGCAAATTCTCCTGCCAAATGTCATAATTTATTTGCATAATTAGCTCTTAATTTTAATTCAATATGCAAATCCATGCTTCCTTTAAATTGCAGCAGCCTGTTTCCCGGCCCTGGCTGCCATGAATTTATTGTGAGGCGGCTGTTTGAAAAGGCAGCTTCACTGCCTTCTGGGGATGGCTGCCTGGGGGAGGGGGTGCCCACCGCCAATTCCAGTCACTTTTTGTTTGGGTTTTGTTTTGGTTCGCTTCTTATTAAGTTGGATCCCAGCCTGCTTCAATCCCTGAGCGTCCCCATTTTCCTCCCAACAAGTCCTGTTTCCCTTTGTCTTCCTTCTGCATTCTCTCTTTTTTTTTTCTTTTCTTCTTTGGAGAAGGCAATGTTGATCCTCCATGTTCCCATCCCCTTGCACCTCCATGAAAAGCTCGGGCTCAAGGCAGCCTGGCAACTGCTCTGCTCTCCTCTCCTCTCCTCTTCAGCTCTTTTTCCCCAGCCCTTCCTTGCTGCACAAAGCCCCTTGCTCAACACCTTTTCCAGTGGCCTCTTCCTCGTGGAGGAAGCTGAGGGGGAAAGGCTTGACTTCCCTGTGTGGTTTTATCCTCAAGTGCCCATCCATGGCCAGAGCAGCTGCAGATCACCAGAATCCCATCTCACCTCCATGGCACACTGGACTGTGCCCCGCACTGAGCTATCCTGAACCCCTGGGCTCATGGCAGGGGACCCGCAGCGGGGCGGTCGTGGCTGTTCCCCTACAGCGTCATGCGTTGGCTGCGGAGCCAGAGCCACAGCCCGAGCAGGGATGCTCCCCTGCCTTACATCCTCCCTACCACACCATCCCTCAGTGATTACTCCAAGCCTCTGCATCTGAGAGGAGAGGGGGAGCACAGGAAGCTCAGGCGTCAGGCCACAGCCAGGCACAGGGTACAGCTCGTTCCCACTGCCCTGGGGTATGCAGCCATCTGGCACCAGGCAGCACTCCTCTGCCACGAGGAAAATATCCAGATAAAACAGCTTACAGGTTTCCGCTCCTTCCTCCTCTTCCCAATCCAAAACTGAAACAGGGTTTCAGCAACCACCAAGTCCCTCCAGGTGAAGAGAGAGACCTGTGGACAGGTGACTTTGAGAGCAGGGCAGAGACGTGTTGGAGAGATGAATCCTGCTCCCCTCTGTCCTCCTCCCCAGCTGCCCCAAGTTGTGAAACCACACTTGGGGTGGTGAGGAGCACAGGCACTGCTCCTGGCAGCTCTCTCAGGTAGGCATGGAGCCATGGGAGCCAAACCTCCAGATGTTTTTAGGCACCTTGCCTCCTTGACAAAGGCTGATCAATGAGGGCTGAGGGTGCTGTATGCTTCAGGTCCCTCTGGCTTCACATCCCAGGATTTGACCCTGGGCATAGGGAGCAAGAAGGACACCCAGAGACTCTTGCCCTTGCATTTCACAGCACTGGGAGAAGACTGGGAGAGATGGGTGATAGAGTAACGTGACCAGAGTTTTGCACACAGGTTAAGGAATTAAATAAAAGGGACAAACTAGCCTAGACAATAGAAGATCTTTTTCACTGTGGAAGAACTTGGAGGAGAAGGAGATAATGAAATGTTGCTCCATCAAAGCGGAGGCAGTTTGCAAGCTGCTCTCCCTTGTAACTCTATCGTGTTCACCTCCCAGGACGGACTGCAAGGGCCGGCAGCCCTGCACTGGTATCGGGTGCCCTCCCTCCCCTGGGAGCATGGGAGGGGATGCTGGAGCCTTTGCAGAGGGAGGGGCTGGCGGGGCGGAGGGTTTGTTTTGGGGGCTGTAGGAAGGAGAGGGTGTTGGTATCTCATTACAGGCCTTAGATCTCTGGAGGGGAAAAGAAAATGGAAAAAAAAACCCCTCAAACTCAAACCACGGGCCTTTGTTAGACATGCTGTCCGGGAAGGAAGGAAGAAGACAGGAACAGCTCAAATTCAGTCCTTCGATAATTAAAGGTTGCAAAAGAATAAAAGGGGAGGGCAAAAAAATAAATAAAAAGGTCCTTCCCTCCTCCCACCTGCTCCCAAAACAGGGCTGCCATGACTTCCCCGGGGAACAAAGAGATGTGGTGAGAATGGGCTTTTGCTTGATCCTGCAATGTCTGGGAGGGAGCAGGGGGACAAACGTGTGGCCCTGCAGATGGGAGCTCCTCATCAAAGCTGGGGAAAAATAGGGGGGAAATGTGTTTTTCTGTTTCACTGATCATCAGAGCAGGACTAGGACTTCCTGATCCGAGGAAAATTTGGAAACTGAAGACAAAAACATTTCCATTCCAAAACTGAGCGGAAAGAAGTCAAAGCTTTGTGTTTTCTGCTAAGCAAAAGAAGAAAATTCAGCCACTGGGCAACCCACAGACCCCTACTGCCTTGGTTTGGCTGATCAGAGCATCTTAAGAAACACATGTAAACCCAGCACAATTTGGGATTTGTTTCTGTGACACAGCAGGGGTCTGGGGTGTGTGTGGGGTGGCTCCCAGGAGCTCTGTGGGGGCAGGCAAAAGGGATTGGTGCATGACATGTAAAAGACTTCCCATTGCCTTCAGCCAAGGATACCCCTTTCTCCTGCACCCACCTGCTGTGTGTCTTGGGAGCTCATGTATGTCCCTGGGTATAGTTACACTTCTGTGTCCAAGAATTTGGGGTTTTTTCATTCCCTCTACTGCCTCTATTACTTCTTACAGCTTCAGACCTCAAATAATGTTTTTTCCCCAAGTGGACTCTGCTATTTTCCAGATAAGGATGATGCTGCTGAAGCCTGGGCTGCAAACAGGTATGTGGAAGTTAAGGCAGAAAGGTGTTACTTCAGTTTCCCCTGAGGCATTGAGCGATGCATATCAGTCACTCTCCTGTGCCTCAGTTTCTTCACCTAATAACTGGGGATAATACGCTCTCAGAGTCTGGGCAGTCTGGTGTAGGAACCAGCTCCTTGCTGACAGGCTGTAACAATGTGCAGAGCACTCTTGCCAGTTGTGTGCTTTACCAGACACCAGGGCAGCACGGATGCTGCTCTGTTGTATGGCTCCACAGCTGTGTGGCTTTCTGATTCCCTCTCCATTCCCAGACACAGCTCTGCAATCCTAGTGTTTGCACCTCAAAACCCAAGAGACCAGAACCTTCACACTGTGTGTTGCACATCACAGAGATGGGACACACGGCCAAATACAGGTGGCTGGGAGCCACCATGATCCAAATGTGGGACTGCAGGCAGAGCAAGCATTGCTCTGCACTCCTGTCTGCTGGAATGGAGGTTTTTCAAGATGAAGAAATATAAAAACCCCTTAAGAGTTCAAGAAATAGAAAATAAAAGTGATACAATGAGACCATTTTAAAACAGCTGATGCCATGACTCCTGGAGGCTGGTTTTGCAAGGCCAGCATCGCCAGTTTTGCAGTGCTGCTGTGGGGTGACACCAGCTGAGTGCTGCACTGGACTAGGGAGAGATCAGAGCCTGATTTCTGCCCCTGGCACAGGCCCACTGAGTGATTTAGGGCTCAAGGGCTTACTTTCACCTGCTTGGTTTATCTAAATCAGAGTGGTTAGGTGGAGATGATCTCTCACTTGCCTGGGATGGGCTGCAGTGGGATCTGTGTGTCATCTGGCACCTTGAGCCTCTTTGGGAGTGCAGCGATGGGCAGGATTCCCAATGCTGATGGAGTTGTGTGCTTTGGTTGCATTCCCTAAACAAGCAGCCTTATTATGCTCCCAAACTGTGTACCCGCTCCTAGGGACCAGGAATATTTGCATCCTTTAAGGCTAAAGGAGTTAAAAGTACCCCAAATCTCTCTTCTCATCCTGCCTGATCCTCACAGGCCAGCCTGGTGGTTCCCTGGTGCTCAGTGCCCTCCGAGTCTTCACACTAAGAGGGCTCAGGACATGAGGCCAATCAAGCAGTTGGATTGCCTTAGCACGCCTTACTGCTCTGTAATACCTGCCATTCTCCATGGTTGAGTCTGTTTGTGATGCTAGCCATATTCAGGGGTTATACTGCTGCACTTTTCATAGTCCATGCTGCCCTTCTGCTAAATGCTGCCTTCTGTCTTGCTTAGTTAATGGTTGAAGTGCTTGCCACATCCAGCTGAGGCTGGCCCTTTGGCTACCTCCTTGGCTGGCCTAGCAGAAGGGGGCTGGCAGGACTCCCCACAGCCACCCCAGCTCCTCAGGAACGTTCCACACAACGGCTGTGGAAGTGTACAAAGTGTCAACCTCAGCGTAGTTTTTAACCTGGAGTGATAGCTTTACTGATTTGCCACTTTACTACTCTTGTTAATGAATTTTTAATCTTCTTAATGACATTAAACACGGAAAGTAATTAAGGAAAACAAGTTTGAAACTGCTGACTTAAACCCTTTATTCAGAACTATTTAATGTAGAATTAATTTGATTTTGCCCATTATTCAAATGAACACATTACCTTCCTGTGCATTGGCCTCTTTTCCTTTTTTTTTTCCGTGTGTGTGTGTTTCGTTTTATTAAATATATCTTATAATGCTTTGTCCTTTTTGCTTAGAGGTAACCAGAAAGTTCCTCCCTCCCAATGACAGCAAGGGTCAGCCTTTGGTATCTCTCATGGGTCTTGTAAAGTCTCCTTGCATCAGGAGTTCAGCTGTGGTTGGGAATGGAGGTAGCATGCCTGAAATACCAGGTTGCTACCACCTGCTCGATTAGGAGAGAAACGAGCTCTGCCTCTCTGTGAGATCTGCTGGACTGCATCCTTAGCACAGGATGGCACAGCTACTGCAGGGAGCGAGGCCACACTGGTTTACACTAGACTGCCTGGCCCCTGCGAAGGAGAGAGTCTGATGTGAACCCCTCATCAGGGAAAAGTAGATGCTCCACTTTGTCTTAAAGTGAAAGAGGGGTCCTTGAAACTCATAAATACCCCTTCACTGGCATCATAAGCTAGACTCTTTCTTTCCACCTTTCTTAGACATTTTTGGCTCTGACCCACAAGTACAAAGACAGCAGACATTCACTTGGCATTGCCCCCCAAGCTGATCTTTCCTTTCTCCAATCGAGCTATAAACCCTGCTACCACTTGGAGCCCGAGCATCTGGCCTTGTGGACCTGTTTCCATTTGGACAGGGACTCAATGCTATGAATCAGTTACATTCCTGCTGGGATTTTGCTAACTTTACTGTACACTGTCTCCCAAATCCTGCTACTCCAAAATGCTGGGAAACTTTCAACAGTCAGTAAGTTTTCAGCTGCCAGAGGTCTCTGGCTCTGCCCCACCAGCAGCTTCGGTTCTTGAGAAGCTCTCCTTGCACTCTGTGATGTTATTACAACCCTGAGGTTCTTCATCTGATTTTCTGCCTCATCCCCTGTATTTGGAAGCAGTGGAACCCCTACAAGTACCCTGAATTCAACCTCCAGTCAGTTCGAAATCCAGCTCTGCCCCAGGCAGATGCGGTGTTGATTTGATAGCAGGAGCAGACTAGATTCCACTGCCAGTTGGGCTGAAAAGGGCAACTGGTCCTTGTATCCAGAAGTCTCTCATCATCTTTGCTATCAAGAATCCACTTCTGTCATTCCAATGTATTGTACAAATAAGCTGTTTTCTCTGCAGCCACCTGCCTGGCAGAGTAGGTAATGTCAGTGGAGCCACACAGGCTAGTCTGCTTCTGAAACAATGAGAGTTGTCCAAATATTTGTGTGCACAGGAAGGATTACTGGATGACAGAGCCAATTTGGGGCCATAAATCCAGCAGATGTGGTGAGAGTCTCAGCTACAAAGAAGTGCAGCAAAAGCACACATCTGAATCTCTCTCTCAGACCTGAATTGGGGAATGCCAAGGTTTTGTGCAAAAAACTTTGTATACCTTTCCCTGAGCAGAAAAAACCCCTTACTGAGCATTGCAGGGGGAAAAAGTACTCAATAAAGCTGCATAGAGCGCCCAGGTGCTCCCTTCTTCTTGCATCTGTATGACACAGTGACTACAGGAGAGCAAGCCCCGAATCCAAAGCTCAGTATTCTGTTGGAGCAATGGCTTTGTTTTGTGGGTCAGTGGTGAGCAGCAAGGTCCTTTGTGACCTGTTTGCTTCTCTTTGCAAAGACACTGATTCAGTGTGCACTGGAAGTAATGACATCCTTTCCCTTGGCTCCAGTACATAACTGGATCATTCCTCAAGCTGGAATATTAAACATGCCGGCAGATTGTCATTAAAACCCTCTTTACTTTATTATGTGTTTTTGCTCCAACAGCCAAAGAAAGAGAGCAAACAATTTCCCTGCAAGCTGCGCTGGAAGACAGTCCATGAGCACCGAGCTGACTTTAGCAGGACGTTTTCCCATCAGACAAAACAATGCTGTAGAGCACCACGTGGGATGGGAGCATTGTTTCAGACTGTAAATGGTCCCACCATGGTACCTGACCTCGTCATACTCAAGACCGTGCTTAATGTGACAACGGATGTCATAATCCCTTTGGGCTTTTTACAGGCAGCAAACTGAGGCATTGGATAAATGAAATGACATGAAAAAAAATCAGCTGGAGAGCAGAAGAGAGCTCAGGTCCCCAGAGAAACTGGTGACTGATCTCTCACCTTCAGTCTCTAGTGCTCTTTTACTGACATACCTGGATGTCACAGACTCAGCATGTCAGAGCTGCATCCTGGAGCATCACGGTGATCTCCGTGCCCTGCTCAGCACAGACTTGGAGAACTTGCTGAGGAATGAACACCCAATTCTCCCCACCTACTGCCTTTATGACTTTAGGCTTTGCATTAATGAGCAAATTATTTTCATGTCATATCTGGCGTGCAGCTGCTAACCAGCACTTGCCATGCTAGATTATGTGCCAGGTCCTTGGGTGATGGGTCGTTCCCCTCTCTATGCCTTCAATGTCATGTCTGCCGTTTGCTCTGATTCTTCCATGTCTTGCACCCTTCTTCTCTTCCTAATAGCAGGGTGACAGAAACGTGAGGACAGACGTGCAACATATTGTCACTGTAGTGCAAATTGCTCCTCTACATTTAGCAGAAAAGCAGGAGAAAGAGAGGGCCACAGATACTTCCTCCCAACCTCACTGGGCCACCCAGACTGGCTGCCTTTGAGCAAACTGGCCTTTTCCCACCACCAAAAAGAGTTCTCAGTATTAGCTGAATGCAGGAGCTGTTGGGGAAGTCTGCTCTGGGGGACAAGCCCAGCCATGGGAAGGGGAAGGTTTGAGACATGAAGAGGGACAATGAAGAAGGGGTGAAAAGGAGGAAGGAGGGAGAAGAGAAAGGTGAGGGAAAGGAGAGGATATCAGGTGTCCACATACCCTTCCCGGCACCATGGGCAGCAGCCTGCTTGCAGGGCTCTGGCCCGTGCTCCATTTCCAATTTGGCTTCTTTGAGAGCATAAACCTCCCTCCAGTCTGGGCACCAATAAAAGAGGCAGCTCTGCAGAGTCTGCACTCCACTGTGGCAAGCTGCCGACTTCCATTTCTTTTTACTACTGACTTTGTGTGTCTCTTGCCCCTTTCTTCCATTCTGGGGACTTTATGGACTGAGACGCAGCATCCACCTTCCCCAGAGCAGGGGCTGGCTCTGGCCCTGGAATTCCAGGAAATTTCCAAGGTTGTCTCTGGACAGCAGCAGCAAGCATCACTGTTTGTACCACCCAGCCCTGTGCAAATAGAGGGCCGTGCCCCACCAACGCAGTCATCCTGTGAAGTTCAAATCCCTATCACAGGCTGGCATGGGGCTTTTCTATCAGAGCCCCTCCTTCTCCTTCCAGAAGGACATCTACACATCCACATTGCCTACCCCAGATGCAAGGAGGCACCAAGATGCCAGGCATCTTGTTCAGCCCTGTTCAGATGAAGCCTGACTCCTGTCCCAGGGTGTGCAGCTCCACACAGCCAAGGACAGCTGTGCCCCCCTGCTCGATGTCCCACCACCATCACACATATCAGCTCCACATCCATAACTTGTCTGCTGTCTGGATGGGCACCACTGCCTTCTCTGACTGCTGTGGAGTCTGGTCCTTGCCTCCACCTTAGTGGACGTTCCCACTGCTCACCTCAGCCACTCACACTTACATGGGGAGCAGGGCTTGCGTACATGTGAGAGAGACTGCTACCTCACAGGCTGCTGACTCTGCAAACTGATTAGGCAATTAAAATGTTTCAAAGAGGAGAAGAACAAATGATGAAGAACAAATCAAAGTGAAACACAGCCAGGAACAAACCTGGCTGGAAAATAGTACCTTACACACAACTCATCACAGTAGTTCTGCATGCCAAACTGGCAGGCAAAAAGCCAACCATCCCTCTGAATAGAAGTTTTGGCTGAGAAATGTGGGTTTTCCAAAGTAGGATGTCCTTTTTTCTAGCACTAGCCACCATTCTTTTCTTTTCATAGAAGGTCCAGTCCCTCCCTGTCTCTGAACAAGCACTCATTTTCTCAGAAATGTCCATGGAAGAACCATTTCCCATACACAGGCTTGTACCTTCATGCTCCAGTCTTGTATCTCGCCTGCCCCAAGGTCCCTCTTGTGTTTTGCTCTGTCCAGCCCAACACATGGAAGCAGGTTCCAGAAAAAAGACCTAGGATATTGAGCAACATGAGATTTGGGTTTACATTGCACCAAACAACTGGCCTACTGACAGCCCTGCATATCCACCCATGTTGGTGCTTTTCCTGTCCCAAATGCAGCTGGGCTGTCACAGACAGCTCCAGAGCAGAACAGGAGGCAACAAGATGGGTTTTTTTCTCATACAAGTTGCAAATTCTGAAGTTAGCATTAAGTAGCTTTGCAAATCTTGGCCTCCAGCACCCCTGCTGGCCGCTCCCTCCTCTGCTCGGCAGCACACATGTGGACACACGATTTCTGACATGTGTGTCCTGTATATCATGATAATTGCATATTTCATTATACCCCTATGCACATTTTGTGAGACATGCTCCAACATGTACATGTCCAAATTCCCAGGCTGTTGGGGTTGTTTCAGTCTGATTTTGCCATGCTCATGGCCACAGTTCAGGACACACATGTGAAGATGAAGATGCTCCATGGTGGTTCTGTGTATGAATATACATGAGTTGGCTTTTGTCTACAATATCATGCATTCGGGCCCCAACACACACATATCTTATGGCAAAATCACAGACAAATCTTGATATTTATTTTGCCCCATCTATGCCTCTATATGTATGTGAAAGTATTTTATGAAAACATAAGCCATACCCTGTAATATCCACTGCTCATATAGTTGGTTTGTGAGTACGGTGGTTCTTTTTATTTTATTTTTTGCACGGGTACCAGTGAGCACATGAACAGCAGAAGAGGAGGAAAGATCACACTGGGAAACCAAATATCTTGATATTCGTATTTGTGTTTCTTCTTCATGAGTCTTTCTTTGCCTCAAGGAGCCACTTATGGGGCTGAAATACTGCAAGATCGGGTCTTCTTGTAGTATTCCTACCATCCAGGGAGTGAAACACCCTGAGCAGAACAGATCTTACATTATTTCAGCTTCGCAGAGTGCTCCCTGAGGCACTGGTGAGAAACATAAGCGCAGCTTCAAAGGCACAGAAAATGCTTGCAACACAGATGCAAGTGCTGAACTCCAAGAGTTCCTTCCTCAGAGGAACAAGTGGCCAGACACTGTGACCACTCTGGCTGGGGCATGCTGCAGTGCTTGGGTGGATGTCCTGCAAGAGGTCTGCTTCGAAGTTGGAGGGTGCCCATCTCTGATACCACACAGCAGTCCTGCACTGCCAACCTGAACCTAGAACTCAGTGAGGCAAATGGGAGGGAGCTCTAGACTTGCTGTGATGGTCTTTAGTGCAGGCCTGCTCATGGCTGGCTGATGGAGCTCATGCTTCTTGAAAGCCAAGGATGAATTCATCTTTTCTCTGTTACATGCCCAAACCACTTCCACATACCTCCATAAAAACCTTTCAAATACGTTACAGATAGACATTAGCAGAAAAACAGTGGCAGCAAACCAACAATGCAGACACAACTCCCAGAAATCTATGCATTTCAGACAGCAGTGCCTGTGCTGGTGGGGCATGAGGGCTGCAGCCTCTCCCCTCCTTCCATCAGCGTCATTGATTGCAGTTTGCCAAACCATGTGATTGAGGCCATACATTTGCATAGCAGTTCCCTTCACTGCATGGGTGGCTCTGGACATCAGTGTAGACAAACCTGCTGTGTTCAACCCTATTTTTTTGGAGATGGTTCAGAACTTTGCCTATTCTACAATAACTAGACACTTTTCAGTAGAGACAAATATTTTCCAAGTAACATCTTCTGCCTTGTCATAATGTTGGGGAAAATGTTCCATTGCCTCCTAGAACTGCTGATCTCTAGAAATGGATAGAAAAGTAGAAATTCCAGCTTACAGGAAATTCTGTTATTTCTACATTTATTTTCATCATGAAGTGAAATGAAAAATGAAGTGGACAGAATGGGGCAGAACAGAATGTTAATTCTGAAGGAAATTCAATGCAGAGGCATGCAAATAATGTTAAAGTTTCTGTTCTGATAGCACTGAAAAAACAAAATAGCTTATAAATATAATGAGAAAAGCAAAACCAAACAATCCATTGCATTTTGGGCCAGTTCAAACTTCTGCCAAGAATTCCAGTCAACATTTAACATTTTCAGAAAATGGTTGAGTTTGGAGGATTCTGCATTTTCCAGTGGAATACTGGTTCATCAAAATTCTTTTTTGATCAGCTCTCTTGATTATACTATGCTACTAAAGAGGGATGTTTTCTGCTGTAACCATTTTTTTCTAGCTGCAGGCATGTAATTTACACTTATATTTCAACCGACTAATACCACATTAAGCATCCTCTTTAAACTGGACTTTCATTATCAGAGATTACATAACAACAAAAGAAAGCAGCTATAATGGACAAAAGCCTGGAGTGTGTGGCGGGGGAGCCTGTGATGCTGTGCCCTGTGGGAGGCCTGCGCTGTGCAGCCTGGGGGTCCCCACTCGCGCCCCTCCCAATGCTGCAGCACCACTGTGTCACACACCCCATGGCAGAGCAGCCTGTGCCCCATGAGCTACACACTGGGCTAAGCCTGGAGAGCAAACCACTCTTCCTTGTGTTTGAATCAGCTAGAGTCAAATGGAAAAGCCATTAAGCTCTGGGCACTCTGGTCCTTCTCTTTTTCCCAAATAATTTTCTCTTTCTTTTTTCTTGGTTTTTGCTTTTCTTTCTCTCTTCCTCCTTCAAACACTCTCCTTCTTCTTTCTTCCCCATGATTATCTCTCTTTTTCCTTAGAGTGTCATGGCAGACACTGCCCTGTCCTCAAGGCTGCACGTTTGCAGTTCTTTGGGCTGAGTGGTTTTGCATCCTCCCCAGCTGACCACTCATCCTGGCCCCAAAAGTGGGTTTGTTCCTTCCAAGGCCTGGCTTTGGAAATTCCAAATTTCCCCTTCCAGTGGCTCTGGGTTTCAGCAGTTCAGCAGGAACGTCATCCTAAACCCGCCTTTCGAGTGACACAGCGGGCAGCACCAGCCAGAAGCTCTCCCCTCCCAGACACCCTATTCACACAGCATTTCATCAGAAATAAAAAAGACAAGTTAATCTGTTTGGGCTCAAAACGAAGGAAACAATGGGGTAAAAAAACTGGTTGGAGAAATGATATTTCTCTCCTCCGGCAAAGGGGCATGTTGGGGGTGGGAAAGAGTGGGGGGTTGGGTAGAGGGAAGGAAGGTTGCTTTATTTTATTGATTTAAAAAAAACCACACACATATCCCACAGGCGCCAAAAAGCACAGGGCAATGATTAATGTCCCCTCAGAAAAAGAAATTATATAGAATAAATTAAACTACTGTGGCAGCAAATTGAAAAATAAGGATGTAAATGAGGTTTGAATACTTAATATCTGAGAAGGGGAAGCGAGTCCCGGGCACAGAGAGAATGATGAGAAATTGTCAGCGACCCAAGGGGAGACTCTCCCTCCCCCGGCCCAGGAGCCCCTCTGCTCTGAGCAGGAGGCCAGCAGCAAGGAGCGGGCACTGGGAGCAGAGCAGGGTGGGCTCACACCTGGAGATGGAGCCAGCCACACTCAAGCCTGGGGTTGCTCCTCCAGAAGCACGAGCATTTTCACACCATGCAAAAACCAAAATTGGGCCCAGCTACTTCAGGTAGCCTCATAAGCAACATTTCGTGGCACAGGTCATTCAAGGGAAAGCTGGGGAGCTGCAGGAATTTGCCGGTGTTTGCTGCATGGTATGCAACCTTTTCCCTGAGGAGTGTGAATTGACATCTCCTTGGCATCTGTGTCACCTCCAGGTCAGCAGGGCTGTACACTCCCTGTACACTGTGCATTGTGGACAGAGATTTTTGCTACTCAAACGTACACATTTAGTCTGTACTGGATGATGACATGAGCAGCAGCCTGGTTAAATGTTGGTGCATGCAGACCTCCTGCTGTGGTAAGCCAGCCCAACGTCAGGAAAGGTCAGCATGTGCCAGGACTAAAGGAAGGGAAAGATGAGGCAAGTGACAGAAAAACCGTGGCAGACATACTATCATCACACTGGCCTTGTTTGTATGGAAAATGCCTGGCCACAGTCCTCATTCCCAGGGCTCCTTCAGCTCAGCTCAGCCAGGATGTAAGGGGGACCACATCCAGATTTGGATGCAGGCTGCCATTTGCCATGCAGAGCTGCAACAGCTCTATTAAACTCACTAGCTGTCAGCTTGCATTTCACCCAGCGTGTGGTGTGGTCCCCCCGGATGACACATTAGCAGGTCTACAGAAATCAAACTTTGGCTCCCACCTCTGGCAACAATTCCTTGCGTCACTACTGTGAAGTCACTCCTTTCACTGCCCCATACCTAGTGGTGGGACAACATGGTGCAGTGAGATCTGGCACTGGAAAGCATGGAGGAGGTTTACATTTGTGTATCAGGACTGTGGAGCTGGTGCTAAGTGCTGGGAGTAATGAAGGATCCTGTAGGAAACCTGTCCTGCTGCTGTGTCCTGCCATATGCTGGCCCTTGGGCTTGTTTTCCACATTACAGGTGCAGGTGAAAGATCCTGACTGGGAATTAAACATGTTAACATCAAAACAAGACACAAAGTACAAAAAGCTTGCCTTGAAGCTCATTTCTAGGAGCTCATTAGGCAGCAAGTGTCCAAGGAAAAGGCTGCTGATACCAAAAGACAGAGAAGATATATAGTGAGGTTACCTACACTAGCATTGAAATCTGGGGATACTGGACCTCCACTGGGATCCTGCTTCAGGCAAAAGGCTGTATTTCTGTCCGTCTGCCAAAGATGAGAGAAATGGCAGCACTGGAGAGAGAAAACCCAGTTACTCACAAAAATGGGAGGAAAGAAAACTGTAACTCTTGTCCCACAGGAACTGACCACAGGAGCCACCAGCGCAGGAGCCCTGCAAAACCAGGTGCAGCTTCTGCTCCTGGAAGCTTGCTCTTGCTTTGGGGTCAGGAGCAGATCTGACTGCGGGAAGGACTTGTCAAACGGCAGAGAGGCAGAATGAGAAGGGGCAGAGTACAGAGGCAGCAGCCCAATGGGCGTGCCTGAGTTTGGGCTGAGGGCTGTAACAGAGCAGAGCGCCTTCACCTGCTGTTTCGGCTTAACCTCAGGCACAGCCATTAGTCTGACCCGATGGGAAATTAATATTCCCTAAATTGCCAGAAAGCTGCTCACTCTGGCTTATTTTCTTTCCATCTGGCTGTAGTGGAGGAGAGCCCGTCCTCAGCTTGCTGCTCAGCTGGCTCTTTCTTTTTTATCTCTTGTCTCTCCATCTCTCATTCAGCCCCCTCTATCTCTGCATCTCCTCTCTGCTTCCCTCTGCCAGCGTGGGTAAGTGTGCGTGCGCGTGTGTGCGTGCGTGTGTCCCTCTCGCTTCCCTTCTGTCTTTTTTGTTCATATATATTTAGTATTTATTTACAAGCTTGATTTTTTTCCCTCTGAGTGAAGCCAGGCATGCACAGAAATCCTTAAGATGCTATAAAGCCGCTGAGGTATAAAATGGAAAGTGCTTAGCCTGCCTGTACAGAAATATCTCACTGCGCTGCACTGGAAGCCACCGAAGCTGGGCACTGTAAATCTCATAGAGTTTAGCTTGTTTGTTTACACCATGACGACGATCTAAAGAGAAAAAGAGAGAGAGTGAGAGGGAGAAGCTCTCAGTTCCCCTGTCAGGCCACAGCAAATATCCCCAAACCATTTATTGAACTTCATGAGCAGCATGCCAGGCTGGCAATGCCTTTCCTGCCCATCTGCAGAGACAGTTCAACAGTGGGAGGGGGAGAGGTGGCCTCTCTGATGTTGTCCTTCTGAGGACATGGGCAAGGCAGTGTCATTTCCCAAGGCCACCCTAAGAGAGACATTATAAGGATGTGCTACTCCCGGGATACAGAGGACTTTCTTGCTTCTTACTTGGTCTTTTTGACTGTCCAGCCTTGGCCTAAGTGGCCTTCTGAGACCACCAAGAGCAGTCACCAAAGGTCTTCCTAAAGACTTAGAAATGGTCCTTGCTACAAGCAATAGGCCACAGAAAAGCTGAACTTGGGGGAAATAGGCTCAAATTTGGACTCCTTTTTTACCTTGCACAAATCAAAGTCCCTCTTCAAAACCCATCATGCCCGTGTTCCTGAAGCATTGCCCTACCACTTCCCTTCCTATCTAGCCCATCTCTATGACAGGGCTCAGGTGAGGACCCCATTCACTAACTTCTGCTAGGGATCTGGCCTTGCTCCCACTGCCTCCAGGTTGGTCCAGCCATGATTCTGGGGTACAACAGCATCTCAGCACACACCAGGATGGGCCCTGCCATTTGGTGCTGCCCCACAGAGTGACCCACTCACTCTTCTCCCAGATGGCTGCTCTGGCAGGCAGTCTGCCAGAGTCGAGTCAGATCTGCATTCTGCCCCTTCAGATAGGAGCGGTACAGAGCACTGGAGAGCAAACAGCAGGAAACCCCTGTTTCACAGGTCCCCACTCAGATCATGGAGGATGAGCAGCCAAATTTTTTCATGTGTCAGACACAGCAGTCTCCATTTGAGCAAAAGATGGAGCCACAGTAACATAGATAAGATTTGAAAAGGAAAGGAGAAGGAAAGGAAAGACAAAACAGCCTAAACCAGAAATTATAAGTGTTATATAGAGTACAGTAGCAGAAAGACGCTGCGGAAAACATGATAGCCTGCAATGATGGCACTATAAAAGCATCTCTTGTTTAAAAAACCATCAGGCTGCTATACTTGCTCTTACATTACATGTGGGGAATTTAACCTGCAATGTTGATGTGACCTGACCAAAACCACACAGGGAGTTTGCTGTGCATCTGGGAGCTGAACTCAGATCTCCTATGTCTTAGACATCAGATTGTTTCTAACATGAAGATATAAAAGCCTTGGACACAGAAAAAAAAATTATCAGAGGTTGTCTCAGGTGTCCATGGGCAGAGAGACTAGGAAGGAAGGAAGGAATCCTACCCTCTCCATGAGTATCTGCATGCTGCTGAGGGTGCCAGGTCTTCCAGGCTGCCTCCCAGATTTCTGCCAGCTTCAGTGCCACAAGAAATATGTATGGAAATTCTTGCTGTGCTGTGAGTCAGCAGACATGTGCTCTGTCCACATACAGAGGTGGAAGAGAAAGTGGGAGTTCAGTGCCTACTTGGC
Source organism: Corvus moneduloides (assembly GCF_009650955.1). Taxonomy (NCBI): domain Eukaryota; kingdom Metazoa; phylum Chordata; class Aves; order Passeriformes; family Corvidae; genus Corvus; species Corvus moneduloides. The sequence continues at coordinate 19,311,042 of NC_045483.1, read as the reverse complement.
ACATTGGTGGGTTTGCACCTCCTTCCATGAGCATCCATTGGAAAGATAACTCCATCCATCCTCTTCCCAAAAAACCCTGCAAGCATGAAATCTATAGATAAACAGTCGCAAGTGGTTGTTGACTCAAGCTCTTCTGTACCCTGTTATTCCTAAAAGCTGCTATGCTTCACAGGCAAGGGGAGGAGAAATTGGAGGAAAGTGTAGAAGTCATCGCTTGGGGTGCCAACCTGCCACTCAGGCATGCAAAGAGGGTGCAAGAGTGCTCCCTGCAGGAAGATGGCTAGTTCATGGTCTTGTGTTGGGCCAGAGCCACGAGATCTTTTTGCTACTGGTGCCAGAGGAAAGGATCTTGAAGTCCCTGCTTGCAAAGTATATTTGCACTGAGGCATTTTTTTGGCAGACAGTAAGGTAATTTTTTATAGGACCTACAGAAAGACAATGACTTTGTGCATCCCAATACAACCCCCTCCTATGGATTCACGCATGTTGGAAAGAACTTTTCACCAGTGCAAGAGGAGAAACTGGGTCCTGCCACAAAGATAAAGACCTCACACACAGTAAGGTTGGATTACCCTTGAAATCTCTTCTCCATGATCTTTTGCTGAAATCCTTCTTCTATGTTTGTTTTTCTGTTCCTTCCCAAATGGCTTCCTGGCCTCTTCTTTAAGGGGGCATGCCAGAGCCCAGAGTAGGGGTCTCCACAGTGCTCATAACAGGCCCCCAGACAGCTGCAGTGAAAGGGATGCTGCAATCCTAAATGCCCTGTGCGCTCTACATATTGTGGAAAAAGCTGTTGCATTCATCAATGTCAGATGCAGAGTTTGAATAAATTTGAATGCACTCAAGCGTGTTCTCTGCAGTTTTTTTATAATATCACTTTCCAGTTTGAATATTTCACTTACTTTTTTTTCACATTTCTTTTTATCCACCAGTTTCTCTTCCTTTTCATCCTCTCCTCCTTTCCTCTCCTCCTTCCACTTTTACCCCCCTCTCCAGGTTGTTACATTTGCAACCCAAGCAATTGGACAAGGAAGCCGTGCTGCAAGCTTCCTCAGCAGTGCTCTGGAAAAGGCAGTCACTTCTCACACTGTGCTCATGGCTTCCCAGCTGTTGGCCAGTTTGAACATCTTCCCATGACAGAACAACACCTCATGGGACACTTTGGCTAGGAGAAACAATTAGTTTGCAAGGTATCAGTGCAGGATTGACTTGTGAGGGTCTCGCAGGTGGGTCTTTGTTGCCCTGGCCCACTGGATCAGCTCCGTGGGGCTCTGGCTGTGAAAGGGGGACAACACAGCCAGTGTCATGAGCCGCTGAAAGGATCCCAGCCATTCCTGTGTTTTGAAGGTCAGAACTATTGAAAAGCATTGAAAATCATTGAAAAGCAGCAGATCTGCAAGTGATCTCCTGCTGGCACTGCACGATGGTTTCCTAAAGTTACCCCAAGGGAAACAAGGTGAATGGAATTAATGCTTTCCTTCCTCCTCTTTGCACCAGCCTAGAGTAAACCTATCAGCCACTTTTGTCTCCCACACTTTGGTTTGTCCCCTCTTTAACGGGAACCATTCCCGTGTTCACAGACCACCATGTGCTGCAAAGTGAAGAAACCTACCAAAAGGTTACTTACACTCTTGACCAGCCAAAGAAAAGGGGCTGCTATTTGTAACCCTGCTTTTGGGGTATGTTTCCATGGCTTTTGTACAAGTAGGAGGAGACAAGGAAGAGAAATGTTTTGTACCATTCTGACCAGACAGGCAGCTCCAAGATGGCCAGCCCTGGCCCAGGACTGTGTGTCCTTAGGGCCAGGGGTTGAGGTACTGGGGATGGGGAGGGAGAAAGGGCTGATGGCAACACAGAATTAATGCATTCTGCTGCTTGTGTTGAGAATTCACTGCTCTCCTTTTTAGTGAAAACTCTATGATCTTGTGACTAACCACTTTCCCCTTTCACTGTTTTTGATTTATATCCCATTACTTCGCCTGTTTGTGCCTTGCAGACATGAATTTTTTCCCTGACATCTCCTATGCAGCAGCCACGTCAAAACCTTTGATAAAATAATAGTGGTAAGACGCTCGCATGGCTGTTTTTATGTTTCCAGGGATATAGACATCAATTAAAACTCTTCATACGATCTGATCCGTCGTTATTAAAGGCATTAATACTGGCACGCCCCTCAGATTAGGGGCTGCTCACCGGGCGATGGAGGAAAGCAGGGAACATTGTCTGTATGCATCCCCCTCCTCCTCAGCTCCCACAGGAACCTCGCTTGGAGGACAATCAGCACAGGCTACCGAGGGCACCAGTGGCTGCACTGAGCTGGCTGGGGGTAGTATAGGGCAGAGGCATCCCATGCACCACCAAAGCACAGCACTGCCCTCCCAACACCTCCCATAGCACCACAGCACCTTGAAGGACAAATACAGCTCTGCCAATGACCCCCTCCCAGACTGAAGGTATCTGACCTCCTTGAATGCACGCCGTGGGGCATGGCCAGAGAGGACAGCTGAGGCTCCAGCCAAGGGGTGCTTAGAACTGAGCATTCACTTAAGAAAAGGCAACCTTCAACAACATAGGTAAAATGGGGAGGGAGAGTTGAAGCACTGAGAGAACATGTGATTTTTCCATGGGAACTCATAGAGCATTTCCTCATCAAAGAAGTCCACAAGTTATCAAATACAAGAAACATCTCTTAACCAGGGGAAACTGAGGCTGCATAGAGTATATTGTTAAAAATGCTAGTGCTGGTACCTAACTGAAGGGAGAAATGGGCACTGTAGAGGTCAGGCTGTGACAAATGTCAGTGTCACCACCCAGCGTTTCACTTGGTGAGGCAAACCAGAAGGTCTGAATTATAGCTTCCTGTAGTCCTCTCCAGACCCACGTGTGTCCAGCTTTTCTCATTCAACACAGCCCAAAGCAATTCCTGCTGGAGCTGGAAACATTTGGTGTCCCCATCTAACCTTCTCACTGTGCCTCCCATAGGGGGAAATCTGGATTTGAAGTGAAGAGTTTCGGAGGCAGGACCTTTCCCTTTTCCCTCCAACATCTCCACTATTCAGAATCTGTGTTCCCTCCTTGTCAACACTTTATGATACAGCCAACGACCCCCATTGGTGATGATGCCTTCCACAGTGCTGTTAGAAGACTCTATAACCACAGCACTCTCTGTGCTAGGACATCTTCCCTCCACGTGGTTTTCCAAATCTTCATTCAGTAAAGCAAGAAGATGTAGGAAATCTTGCTTAGTGCATGGTGGCTTACAGGCTACTGCTCTCCATGCTGTATTTACATTATTTAACTTTTTTTAAATCTCTTTCTCTTTTATCATCACTTCCTTTCCATCCTTGCCCATCAGGAAGAGAAAACTGGTCCTTCTGCTAGGCATCTCCTGTAAGGAAAAACAGTCAGTGCTCAGGGCATGGCCACAGAATAGCTCCTGGTCTCACCCACTCACACCAGTTACCTTCCTCCTGCCTTCCAGGGGGCCAGGCAAAAGTGGTCAAGTGATGAGGAAGAAAGGTGGGGACAACATCTTGGGAGACAAGATGTCACCAGCAGTGACAATCCCTCCACTTAGGTGCCAAAGCTTTGAGATACACCAGGGCTCAGCAACACTGTGGACTCTGGGATGGGATGGCTCATTTTCTTTCACCCTGTACAGGCATGGGAGGCTACCAGCGCACCAGGCACTTCCTTGATGGCTCACCCAGCAGGATAATGATGGGAAAAACTGCCTGGAATATTCCCTCCCCCAGTTTTGCCCTGGGATGGGAAAGATGTCAGTGGGAGGAAAAACTCCCCTCTCTCATGCAAAGGAAACTCAGGCAATTGCCTGCTTGCCAGGCACCTTGGCACATCCCAGCACAGGCAGTCCCTGCCTCCCAGTTTGTGCTCTGGGCCTGCAGTTGAGAAGAAAGGAAAATCAACCCCCAACACAAGAGATGGGGGGCAGCAGGGGAGCAAGGTGTGTGTGCATCCTCCATTTTGGTGTCTCTTTATAAGCACTGGCTTTCCATTGCCCCAGGGGAGCTGAGGGGAAGCGTGTGTCTCTCAGGCACACAGCAGCCCTGACTGGGTAACGGTGCAGAACGTAAAGTGTTGTCTATTAGGTAGGAGACTGGTTAATACAAAGAGTTGTTGGTAATAACAATGTCCTTTCAGCAGTGACAGAGACAAAGTACCTGCATGTGGCGTGTACCACTGCGTGCAGCGACTGATGGTCACAGGGAAGCTTTGGAGATCATTTGAATTTCACATCCAGGGAGAGTCGGCCTATCATTAAAAAACCCTAATTTCAGTGTCAGGTGGAGTTCCAGGTAATCGATCATGGTGTCAGCTGGCACAGGCTCTCCCTGCCTCCTTGCCTTGCCTCCAAGTCAGCCTTGGTTTTTTCCAATTAAACTTGTTGCTGGGATCCAGAGGGAAGCACAGGAGAACAGGAAAGGCAGACCACACATCCCCCCTCATTACTGGTGAGGTGGGGGCTGATGGGGCCAGGAAGGTGGGGCTGAGGCTGGTGCGGAATGACTACAGCTGGGGGGTAAGGAAAGGGGATGCCCAGAAAACGATCTTTGCTGCAGCAAGGTCCAGCAGGGACTTGCAGGGAGGGAATCTCAAAACATCACTGCATCTTGGGGAAGGCATTGCATGAGACCCTCCATGCATTACTGATGCTGCCAAGTCCCTACAGTCAGTTTTTCTGCCTCCAACATCATCTCTGTCCCTATCAGTCTTTCAAACCACCTGAGCCCCTGTGGGTCTCATCCTGCACTCATTGCTCTTGGCCTCTTCATCTCACATGCTTCCTCCCTCCTCCCCACACAGGCATCTCTGGCATCTCCAGCCCCTCTCAGCCATCACCAGACAGCTCTCCAGGGTCCACCCCTTGTTCTCCTGAGTCAGATTCCCTTTAATGGATAGCATAAGGATCCAGGCTGCTCTCTACAGCATCAGTTACCAGGGCAACATTTTTGGCAAGAGAATTTTTTGGTTACAAAACAACCTTCCTCTTCCCCCAAAGGTCAAATCTGCATGAAGAATTGCTATCAATAGAAACGTACTCTGTTTTCCATCATATTTAACCCCAGTTTTAAAACTCCTATCTGTAACCAAAGTTGACTGAAGAGGCTTCACACGGGGGAAGAAAAATACTTCTAAAATAATGCCAATAAAAATGTGCTTTAGAAAGCTAAAGGAATCTATTAGAAAAAGATCTTTTAATTTCTACACACATTCTTCAGGAAGTCCCATTGCAACCTTACTACACAGAAATTGTATTGAAACTGAAACACTACTACAAAATCTTCTCAATGCTTTTACTAGTTCTGCTTGCAGCTGTGACTGTTTTGTAGCTAAGGTTTAGGTGCAGTAATAGAGTCTCTATTTATTGCTACTTTTACCTACAGATCAGAAATATCAGCCCTAAGCAAGACCAGGACTCTGTCCCATACACCTAGTGAAAGACAGCCATTAAACCAGAAGAGCTGAAAACCAACAGGGCCAGGCTTGTCCTCCTAACTGAGAGGCAGGGCATGGACTCACATGGAGAATTAGATTCCTTGTTTTATGCAGGACTGAGGTGCATAACCCCAACAGGACGGTTCAGAAGAAAGGGGCTGCAGTAGGGTAAGAGATGAGGAACGTGGGATTTGGGGCACAATTGCCCTGATGGACTTCCTGTGCCCAGGGCTTTCACGCTCAAGTGATTTCTAAAGCCACAACAAAGCAGAGGGAGGTGGCTCTGAAGGTCAGTGTGGGGTGAGCCACATCTCATGGCCAGAGATCAGCAGGGCCCAGCTGAATGGGTCATTCAGTGTTGACCACTGGTGTTTGCAGTGTGAGTTGGAAGGAAAACATAGACTTGACGTTGACTGTGGGTGCAGGCAGAACTGAAGAGCAAGCCTTGAGGAAGTTGTAGGTGGAATGGTGCAGGCAGTCCTGTAAATTGTCTGTCTCTGTGGTGTGAGGACACTGCCCATCTTTGCCCAGCCCCCTCTGACTTGTCCGGGCATCCACATGAGAGGGAAAAGTCAAATAGGTCTAACTGCAGCACTGCAGAAATGCGATCTTCTTTTCCAAGAGAGAAACCGGGCAGCAGGAAAGACATTGCTGTAACGCTTAACCATAAAGCTGGGCAGGGAGCCCGAACACAGAAAGTTGAGGTTAACACCATTCACTGTTGGAACAAAGGTCATTGTAGATCAGGAACATTCAGCCAAGACTGGAAATCTCTCATGCGTAGTAGATTGGCCATCCCATTTATGCCAGTGCTGCAGAGGGACAGCGCACCCAGGGCTGGAGGAGAGTTTGCTAAGCAGCAGCTGCATACTGGACAAGAACTCAGGGAAGAGCCCTGCCTTCCATCTTCCTGACAGGGATCACTATGCATAGGGCCATGTGTGAGCAGCAGAGACCTTCCTGGTGCTCTTCACGGATGGATATGTGGATAGGGCTTTCCTCCCAGCCACGCAGTTCTGCCAGGACTCAGGCCCACTCTTGATCTCCAAGGGTATTGATCAGGAACAGCTCTCCTGTAGCTGACAGTTTTGCTTAGGTGGTGACAGTAGCTGCAGTGACCAGGTTGAAACACTTCTAAATTCTCAGCCTACTAAATTCTCAGATGCTATTTATAACTCAGGTGGTTGCAGAAGGCCTTCAGTGCTGAGTCTGGGCTCACTGCACTGGATCCCTAGTAATCGTCCTGGACAGAATGTGAGCACAAAGACTACTATTCATTTTTGCAGAAATCCAAGACAAAGAGACATGAGGAAAAGCATGGCCTGGTTCCTCTCTGTAAGGTGTATTAGTCACTTCTTGCCACTTCTGACTGCACTGATCTGCAGTTGGAGAAGTTCTTTTCTCATCTGCTGTGGGGTAGAGGGAGCCCTGGCCTGAACTTGGCCAGGTAAGCGTGACAGTCCCAGGCCTGCTCCTCTCTCAGATTTGATCCTGGCTTGTCAGAACAATTGGCAGCTGCTGCGGCTCCACAGGGGGCTGGAGCCACTTGGATCCCACATGATGCCCAGAGGAGAGGAGAAACCAATTGCCTTTGCTTCAAGGACACTAAGCAAAGCATAAAGAAACTATGTGCAAATTGAATGGGAGGCATTAGGATATGTCTTTGGACAGAGCACAGGTTTTATCAGCAGTCATACTGATTGATACATCTGATCTCCCTCTCCATCTCCCTCCACCCCTCAGGTGGCTCTTCTGGCTGCCAGCTGAAGGGAAAGAACCATCCCCAAACCCTCAGAGATGAGCTGGCAATGGCCATGGCTTGTTGAAGTTACCTCTGCAATGCAGGTCCCTGAAGGATAAACCTCAGTGTCCAGGCTGAGGCACTTGGTTTTGTGTCCTCAGTGGAGGGTGGGCTCAGAGCTGTGGCAGTGCAGTGTTCCCCAGCTGGGTACACACCGAGGTATGAAACAACACTCATCTCCCCACTGCAGCATGGATTCCTGAGATCACACAGAGATGCAAACTAGGCTCAAGGACTGGGGACTGGAAGGGGCACACTTACGGTCTGAGGTTGGTTTGCAACTCAGATGGTGATTCTCTGTGGGACCTGGACTGAAGCACCTCATCTTTGGGCTTTGGTTCCCTCCCTCTTCACTAGGTGTATGGCCCACCAACTTAATTTGCCCTCATGATCTCTTTGTCACTGGGAATGGCTGTCCCTGTGGCATTGTGCAACGTCCCAGTTCAGCCCATTTGCTCTGTCAGGAGCTACTGCAGTGGAAATAGCAAAGCTGGAATGTGTAATAATGCATAATGGGAGAAGGTGAGGCCAGAGCTGACATTCTCAACTCCTAAACTTAACAGTAACAGTGACAAATCTCTCATCGTTTGTTCCTCCCTTGCCTGGCACTTTTGCTTCTCTTTAAATGGAGTTTATCATGGTGCAATGGGCTTTTTTCCAAGTTAATGTCTGTCAGCTCCAATTTGTTCAAATGACCTTCACAGGCTCAAGGGAATTTTAAGAATAAATAAAGAGGGGCTTGCTGGAGTGCTTAGGGAGGGCTTCACCTGACAGCCAATGATAGAGACACCTCAGAGCCTCCAAGCACCACACTGTCCCAGGACCATGCCAGGGGAAATGGGCTGATTAGGGAAAAGACTTCAGAGCTCCAGGGATGTCTGCATTTTGGAAGAGAGGACAGAGCTGAGCAACAGACACAAGGCTGCTGCTGGGGAAGGGAGGCATGCAGCACTCTCTGGGTCCCCAGAGCTGGCACTTCACTGAGGTGTGGGTTCATATGATAGACCCCAAAGAACCCACAAAGGGTACAGTGCCCTTATCTTTGCTTCTCTCCCAGAAAGGCCTTCTCCAATAACCTCTTTTGAGCTCTCTCACTTGAACCCAGAGATCAGATCCCCTTATCTGGGTCGGTTAGGCTGAGGCTGGTCCTGGGGAATTACTGACTTCATGCTCTGCCTTTGCAGGGAGCTGGATACCATCCTCTGTCCCAGCTTTGCCTTCTGGAAAGGCTAAGGCCATTTTGCCAGAATTTGCCTCAGCCAGAGCTGGCAAGCTAGGTGGGATTGTGCATGGATTTGAGTGTTCAGGAACAGTGAGGGGGGACAAAAATCAGCACTTCACTTGAATAAGTTGAAAGACATAAGAGAACAGGGAAGGAAAGAGTGAGAAGGTCAGAGAAATAGTCTAAAACAAATCTCCTGGCTCCAGCTAGTGTGGGCAGACTTTGCAGGGTTATCCAACCTTCCTGAGCCAGCAAGAAGTACATCAAAATCTGTTTGGCCAGGACCTGAGAGGATGGGAATTCTGGAAGCATTTCACAGGGATGCCCCAACTGGAGCTGGACTGAAATTGCAGCAGGAGCCCAAGAAGATGCAGTTAAATGTGTTCCCGCTGGCTTCATCATTTGCATTGCTGGTGGTGTGGCCCTAGCCAGAAATCCTGTGCATACACAGGCTCACTGACAGCTGCATGGTATAGTCATGACTCAAAAGTCCTGCTCAAAGTCCTTGAAGGCACACAGTGGCCATCCCTGGCCTAGCAAGAGGAACTTGGAGGTTTAGTTTATATTCCTTGCTCTGACATTGTCACAGTATGGAAACTCAGGCAAGTCAACATGCATTTGTTTATTTTCTCCCAGTGCATTTGTACAGTGCTCAGCACAACAAGGGTCTTTGTTCTGAGTGGTGCTAGGAGGCAAATGGTAATAATAATAATAATAATAGTGATAACAGTAGTGATAATATGGGCTGAGCTGTTTGGCATTCTTCATCTAAACAGTTCTAAACCCAACACCAGGGAAGAAAAAGAAAGTAGTCATTCAGAGTATCACAACGTAAGAACAAGTAGGGTCAACTGATATTTAAATTAGTGAGACCTGCTTATTGGATTTTCTTCCTACCCTTCTGTACATCCGAACCCTTTCCCATCCTGTGCTGGCAGTGTCTACAGCAGCTCTCCCCACCCAGTCTTCACTGGTTTCAGTTCCTGGCGCTTTCCTGTGTTGCTGTGTGGGCTGTAAAGAAGACTGCAGAAACCAGGAGGCCATCAAGAACAGCTGAACATCCCTCAGTTGACATTTGAGCATGAACGAGGCATATGATGCATAAAGATCCATTTGGCACAGTAAACATTACTCCATGAAGCCAGAGTTCAATGATAATCAAGGCTTAGAATTGGCACTCTGCCTTCCAGGTCCTTACAAGCTGTCCTCCACCCAGTCTTCCCTCTAGACCTCCCCTGAGTCAGAACAGCTTTGCACAACCCTAAGGATTATGGCTCCAGTGAAGATGAGGAGGATCGAGCCCAAATCTGTAGCTCAGTGTCCACAAGGATTTGGGGGCATTCTTTTGTTTTAGGTAGGTCCATCAGAATACAAAATATTATTATTTCCTTCTTCATTCTCCTTAAGCTTGAAAGCTTAAGGTAAGGAACACACACCAGCTGTTACTTCACACGTACACAGAAACATCCACAACCCTAGGAGGGAGGCAAATAGTGGTATGTGGTTTTGGAGCCAGGAACAGGGCAGTGGAGGTGGGCTTCAGCACTTTGTGTTCAGGTCCTCCTGATCTGAGATAAGAACCATCAATTGGGCCAAAATGAGGGACTCATTGCAGTAGTGTCTTGCTGATCTAGGCAGAGGAGATGCCAGAGTGGGAGTCTGCTGCATCAGCAAGGTCCTTCAGTCAAACCAGCCCCATGACAAGGCCTAACCTCCCCGTGCAGTCTGGAACTGTGGCAGTTCTCCTGCCAAGTGACGACCCCACACCTGGGACCAGGCATAATCAGAGCAAAGAGACTTGAGGGCTCAGTAATCTTCTCCCTCCCATGAGTATGTTTGCTTAATGGCTGGACTGTACAGCTTGTCTGGTAGCATGAGATTTTTACTTGATATATTCTTGCTTCACCAGAATTGCATCTTTAGGACCCAAAACTGAATATACTTGGAATGACAGCACAACACAGAATCATGGAACCATTTAGGTGGGAAATACCTTTAAGATCATTGAGTCCAATGTTAAACCTAGCACTGCCAAGTCCACTACTAAACCATGTTTTAATTAAAAATTAAAAATATGCAGGTATATTTAATTGCTGCTCTCTGTTTGCAATTTTGAGGTGTAAATGAAAGACTGACTTTTGTGACAGACATTCCAAAGTTGTCAACATGACTATCCAAGGATTTGTAGATGAGTCCTTAGAACTAAGCTTTGACACTATCCACTTTCTCAATGTAAAAAAAAAAAAGTGGGGGGAAGAAAAAAGATATTTAAAAAGTATTGCCCTGCTGTGTTGTTAAAGAGGAATTGAACATAAAAACATACAGCCATGTCTGCCTGAGTCTGCAGACAGCCTGGACTGTAGCTGAGAAAGGCATGAGCTGCCTACACCCATCTCAGTATGTCAGTTCTGAAACCTAATGCTGACACTTTAGAAAGAACTACTCAAATGGCTTTCCTATCTGCAAATTTTTGCAGATGCCTGCAACTCTTTTAATTAGCCCCCAGTCCCAGGTCATTTTCTGCTTCTCTCAAGAAGGCAAAACATTCAACCGTCTTTTCTTCAACAGCCAAACCAATCCGTATCTTTCATGTTACAGACATTTATGTTGCATTCAGAATGAGGCACCATCTCAAAGTGCAGGAATGGCACAGAATAAAGACTTCACCATCAATTTCAATAAGTTTAGGAATCTTGGAATGATTCTATTGTTCATGATTCTCTTCAGTTCATCTCTCCTGGTACAGCATAGATCATGCTGCAGTCCTGCCCATGTGCCTCCTTTTCCTCAGCAGCGGGGATCTCACCATTGTGCAGTTCATCTTAAACTCAGTACTGCAGCAGTTTGATCAGGACTGAAAGCTGTGGTCTCGCCAATGGGAGGCACTGCGGACTGGGGACAAGGAGGAAGGATGTTACTGGAGATGTTCTGGTGAGCTTTGGAGTGGATTTTAGCTTTGAAATGCTAGGACTCATAATGGGTCTGGTGGGGGTGTGTGTGTTTTGTTTAGCGTTTTTGGGGTTTTTAACTATTAAGAACAGAGATTGAAGCCAGAAGGATTGCAAAAGTTGTGTGTCTTGTCATGTTCCCAGGTTCTCTCTTTTTCTTGTGTTCTGGCAGATCAAATGAAGTAAGACCAACCTGAGTCTGAAAAAAACCCTTCATCAGTGTGCTTACTGCCTCATGATGAGGCATGTCCATCTTCACTCCCACCTTTTTTAAGTACCACATCCAACCCTATGTGTCACTGGTTCACCATCTCTGCCTCTGCCCCATACAAATCCATCTGAATGGTCATTCCCACCCACACTCGTCCATCCATCCATCCTAGCCTGGCTGTCTGTCTGTCTGTGAGAACTGACCTTCCAGAGTGTTTAATTGGCACACAAAGATAGCGGCAAAATCCTCGAGTCATGTGGCGCTCACTAGCTCTGCGAGGGTGCTCCTCTCCCAGGCAGCAGCTGGGGGACATTTATGTTGACCCATGGTCCTCCTCATCCTCTATTTGAAGGGGACAGCCCTGCAATGATGAGAGAGGGGCCAGCAGACAGCACCCCACAGCAAAGCTAGGAGCACACAGCAAGGTAAACCTCTGTGCCAAGGGTTTTCTCCCTTTGTGCTTGCTCCTGGGGAGCCTATCTAGCAGAGCAAAGTCCACTGCCCTCCCTCTTGTCACCCTTCCTTTCCCCACCAGCAGCCCCCAGCCCGACACAGAGACCAGGCTGGATGGAGAGCCTTTTTCTCCAGTGTGCCGCACTATGACAGATGATTGACTCGAAACAATATCTAAGGCGATCAGGATAAAGTACCGACCATTTCAAGGCTCAGCAGAATTCAAATTCTAATTAGACTTCTCACCACATTCCAAATAAAAATTGTTCCCCTGATATCCTTTTTGCCTATCAGGTGTCTCTCCCTGATCGCTGGAACAAAACGCATAAAGAAAGTGATTAAAGCCATAACAAAGGCATAAAATTGAAATTATCGCTGGTATCACATCTGGGAGCAGAGTGTGTCACCACACTGCCCCCCTCCCCTCGGAGCGCTGCCTCCCCAAATAGACACACACACATCCCCCCATAGTTCTTGCCTCAAATGTGAGTGATGGGCTGGGGGACAGGCGGCGGAGGGGATGAGAGAAGGTCTTGTTCCAGGTTGGAAGTCTTCCATTCCCATGGTATGGAATAGCATCTCAGCCCACACCCCCTGGACCCACTGCCTCCAGCCTGAGGCTATGCTGGAATTGCAGTGGGTGTAAATTGCTTCACAGTCTCTGGTGCTGCTTTACATCAGCTGAGGATGTAGCCCACATCATCTGCAAACGCAACACATGCAGGCGCCTGAAGCGTACACACCCAGGGAGAAGAAAACACATAAGCACAGAGGCCTGCTCACTGCCAGGCGCTCTCTAATGAAGGCACAGACAAACCCTTCTCTGGGGCATACACCCCCTGCACACGCGTACACACACATGCACACACGCTCAGAGCCAAGCCTCCAGTGCACCACACACATACCAAAAGATTTCTTGTGCCCACTGGTGCCTGTGGTACAGCCAGAAACCCCACCACACACCCCCGACACAAACACAGACAGTGTGAGCCTGTTACCCTCTTCACTACACACACAGACATAGGGTTATAAATCAACACACCATCAGAGCCTCATGTGTTCCCCCAAACGTGTATGAAACCTACATATAGACAGACTCTAATCTTGAGGACAGCAATCCATACAAACTGAATATTGCACATTCTAATTCCTACTCCATGTGCCCCCCAAGCACCTGCAGTCCTAGCACATGTGTGTAGACAGGCTATATATAATCCTTATACAGCTTATTGCTATTTAATTTTTTAACAATTTCATCCATTTGCAATGTATCTATGTATCTATAATGGCAATTCACACACAGGTGTGTTTATATATCCATTAAAAAAAAAGATTTATCAGTATTTCACACCCCCCCATGTAATGTCTCATGGTCCCCAACACATGGAGCTCACACATGCACACACGCTCGCAGGCATGTGCACCTCCAGGCACACTCAGTGCAGAGGTGACTCTGCCAGCACAACCCTCAGCGGTCCAGATGTGAGCTCGTTCAGACAGACTAAAAGCACATGTGCCCTGTTAGGCAGGGAGGGGACAGCCTTGTCCCCCTCCCTCCTTTAGCAGGGATGCAGTGCTGTAGGCTCAAATAACCCCTCTCCTGATTTACATGAGCAGGGGGGAGCAGGATGCCCCTTAGCCAGGCACCCAGGGCTGCTGGAGGGACATTTGTGGCAGCAGGTGCCAGGCTGTGGCGGTGGACACCCAGTGCCAGGGCTGCCCTTTCCCCCTCCTGGATCTTTGCCTTGCCTCAGCTCAGCTCAGGATGCCCTCAGGAATGGCCCATTTCATTTTTCAGCTGCATGAGGGGCCACTCCACAAGAGAGTTAAAAAGAGAGTGAGGGAGAAAAAGAGAGGGACTAAAGCGATATAAAATTAAAAGGTAAAAAGCAGGAACGCAAATGGGAGAGAGCTCTTTCAGCTTTCACATTATTAATGACTCTTCAAAAAATCGGCGAGTTTTCCAATCTTCTCCGAGAAGCGCTTGAAGGAGCTCACAGATGAAACTGACCTTCAAAATGTTCTTTGGTCTTTAGTTAAGAAATTCGCTCGCCATTATGGCATCATTAGGGAAACAAGGATAAAATTACTCCATGGTTAATGACCTATAGTATCTCCCCACCAAAATTTGTTTCAGATCTAATAAAACTGTGCTTAACACACTCGGATGAGTTATGAGGACTGTTCTGCAGGGTATTAAAATGTGGAAAATAGATTTTCCGAAGCTGGGGGGACTGGACTTTTCGAATCAGATAGCAGAATGGAATTTTCTGGGCAATAAATTCTTCCATGTCTCAATTTCATCTCGCTCTCGCTCTCGCTCTCTCTCCCTCTCCCTCTCCCTCTCTCTCTCTCTCATGCTCTCTCCCTGAAATGCTAAAGCAAGAAGGAAATCTTTAAAGTGCAGAAGCTTTTATAAACTTTACCCCCAAAACCCCAAAATAGGCCCCCCATCCTTTAATGCTTTCTTTTTGTCTTGCATCTGAGAAGAAGGCATAATCCCTTGTCAGGAGAGGTTTGGTACCATTCACAGAGCCAGTTCAGCTGTGAGGCGTTTTGGTGTGGCAGCACTGCAGTTTGGACTTTGCATGAGCCCAGCATGCTGCCAGCATCCCTTCATGGGTGCTGGTGAGCCAGCAGGGAACAGGAGCAGGACAGAGGCTATGCAGGGCTGCCCAGGGGTGCGTGGGGGATCCCTCCCCGCTGCCCCACATGCCAACCTGAGGCACTGGTGGGAGCATGCAGGGACCACTGCTGGGCACTTTGTTCCTGGGGCACCCATAGCTCATGTCTCAGTGAGAGGACACCAGCAGGCACCCATGGAGCGCACATCTGGGGCGCTTGCACACGTGTGCTGGCCCCAAGGTGACGTGCATGTGTGCACTCGTATGGCAGCCGGCAAACGCATCTTTGCCGGAGCCACAAGCCCTGCTGCCATCGCTGCCTGCGGGCAGGTCACCGGAGCTCATGGACAGGCAGCTCGGGGCAGAGCAGGGGCCCGTCTCATCTGTCGTTGCCTGAAGCAGGAGCCAGGGACTCCAATGGTGCTTTTAGGTTAGTGAGGGCTAGTTACTGCCGCTGAGAGAGGTGGCTTGCGAGGTAATGGCATTTTGCTCTCTTTAAACTTTAATCTTTCCTATTAATTCCCTGCAACTGGAGAATGTATGAGAGTTAATGTTCCATGAACGTGTTTCTCAGCCGACAGTCTCTTCGAGCTAATTACCTTCAGGTGCTAAATGGAGGGAAATTGCAATCCATTTGGATGTGAAAAAATTTCGCCTTTCCAATCCCCTGTGCAACATTCTTTTTCCTGAGTGTTGCAGAAAGAATGCACTTGGCTTCTTTCTTTTTTTTAATGTTTTCCTCCCCTCCCTACCCTCACCCTCCTCCCTCCTTCCCCAAAATCCCCATCCTCACCAAGAACCTGTCTTCCCTCAAACACCTTGAGTTCTCCAGGAGACTTCATGGCACGCTCAGTAGAGGGGAGCATTATCCTCAACACAGTCAAATGGGACAGCACACCAGTCAGGAAGAGGGGGAAAAGTAGGCATATCCATCAAATCCAAACACGTGGTGAAAACATGGAGGCCAAAGTGAGGAAGACAGCAAGAGACTTCCTTTGGAGGTCTGAAGTTAAAGTGTATTTACACGCTTAATAACACGCTTATTACAGCCATTTCCCAGTTGTTGAGTTTTGAATACAGAGATAATAGAATTTTACAAGCTACATAAAGCCATTATGCTTTTGGATCTGGGACTGAGGAGGGAGTTCGGTAGAACCCATGGAGAAAAGAAAGGGGAAGGAAATCAAATCCAAGTGTGTTCAGACTGGGCCTGGAAGTCAGTGTCTTCATATAGGCTGACAGAGCCAGTCAGGGTACATGTGAATAGGCATCACTGGAGGCTTTGGATGAACATCTATCTGGAAACCACATTCTCTCATGCCCCACAGATGACCACTGGAGATGCTGGACATCTCAAATGGAAGCCCTTGGAGATAAGAGGTTCCCTGTTACACATGTAGCTACCAAAGAGCCGAGACAAGTGGTGCCAGACAGATTCACCAGACAAAAAAAACCCAGTGAGAATAGCGACACTAAATTCAGAGGCTCCTGGGCCATGACTACCACCAGTAGGTTTTGATCTAATCTGTCTTTGGTGTTTATGATAGACTTATTGTTTGCAGCATTATCTAAAAGGCTTCATGCAACCTTGCCTCAGAGTCAACCATGGCAATTATCAGGAGCAGAAGTCTTTTCCACAATAACGTAAATATGCTCCAACTGGGAATGGTGTCACTTGAGAAAAATCCTTGGAGCTTTGCTGAACCAGCAAGATGTTCTTGCAAGATCATTCAAATGCCCCGTTTTTATGGCTCTCCTCATTGTCCAGATGCCACTGAGAGATAAAGCTAAACCTGCACTTTGTCAGTAGACTGAAATTGAAAACGTTTATCAATCTCTGTAGACTAAAACACTTGCTGAATTCTCCTAGCATCATTTCAGCCATTAGTGACTGAAGGTGCAGATGGTTTGCTATTCATCCCACTGGTTCTCTGCAGAGACATGTTCACTTTGACGTGGCTGTTGGGGAGCTTGTCTACAGACTCCATCCAAGAAAAGCAGTTCAGAGATGTTCTGTCTTTGGACTCTTGCTAAGTCTGAATTACCAGCATTGACCAGCTGCTCTAGATAGTGTTTTAAATCACCTTTAAGAACAATAAGGCAATAGCAGGTGCAAAGCTTGCAAAGCGTGACAACATTCCAGCACACTGGGAGAACTTCTTTGGAGCTCAGCTCTGATAAGGATCAGCAGGGTGAGGTGTGAGGTAGCAGACTAGGAGGGGAACTTATGTCACTGCAAGGGTTTTCAAGAGTATCCTGGCCACAGTCCATGTCTGCAGCCCCTCTGAAGTGTTTGTCTGAGCCCTACTACTGCAGAATACCAGCATCTCTTAATCTCTGAAGGATTAACTCCCTGTGGTTTCCACTGGGACTGTCTGCCACGTATGAAAGACCGAGTGATTTACCCAGAGCCACCTGAAAGCTGATGGCAGAAGAGTTGCACTAGAAGTTTTCTGAACTTCTAAAGTATCCTTCCTGCCTGTCAGTCCAGTCACACAAAGCTAGCTTTCTGTCACCTTCATTTTCGGCCACTCCTCCACACACCTATTACACACCTATCCATCTGCCAGCCCCACATACCTGTGCTCTAGTCAAGTCTGCTTCCCACATTTGAATATCAGCCCTTTGAACATCCAGTCCTCAGCCTTTCTACATGGCACCATCCATTATGCATTTAATGAAATTTGCAGAGGAAACCAAATAGGTTTATTTAAATTGGGATCTTTCATAAAAGGCTTTCCCATGTGAATTACTAATCCCTCAAAACTTTATTGTTTTGGTTTCATGTTTGTTTTTTAATTCTATGAGGAAGAAGGTGAGTGGGGATGGCAGTGGGATTTTACAGGGAGGCAGTAATTTCAACAGCACTGTGACAAGATAGTACGGTTTTTATCGTATTTTTCACGGCCACATCTACAGTTTGCTAGCCAACATGGCTGATAGGACTTCACTGGATACAACCAATGGTGTATACTTGATGTTTCAGCCTCAGTCAGAATTAAACCACTGGCTGAAGGAGAAGGTTTAAGCCAGCAGCCAGTCCAATATGTTGCCTTATGCATGCACAGAAGCACACATTGTCATGAGCTGCACAAAATAATTTTTTTAAAATACTGTGCTTGAGATGAAGATGGAAATGGGCTACACAGGCTTCTCCCTTCTACCTTGACTATCTTTTCACATAAAACCTCACTTTCATACACCTGACTCCCTTGTTCCACTTTTACTGTGTTCTTGCCTTCTTTTCCCCTCTTGCTATCAAATTATGCTTTTCTCTACCTGTCCCCCTTTCCTTGTTCTCCTCCTCAGTTTTCCCTATTTTTATATATATGTATTTTTTTTATTATTATTTTTTTTAATCTGGAATTAGAAATATTGAAAAACTATTTAATTCCCAAAGTGGGGCTGATGAGAAGGCAGAATTTTCCCCTGACTCACACTTGGTGCTGACTGTGTTGCAGAAAATACTGTCTTTTTCAGTTGGTTGCTTGCTTTTCAACTTTTCTTTTTTTTTTTAGTTATACTGCAATTAGTCTGAAATTGAGGGAGTTTGAAAAAGCAGAGCAATAGAAAATCTTTCTTTTCCTTCCTTCTGTCATCCCTATGGTTCTCTGAAGCTAGAAAAGCAATTTCAAATTATAAAGAAGGGAAGAATGAAAATTAAACTTCAGACTGCACACACTATTCCTTCGTTAGTTAAAAGAACAAAATGGGGGAAAGAAAGAGGACAATTTGCATGTTTTGGATGCAAAAACTTATGTGCATGTATGTATGTATGTTAGTACAGAAAATGTGTACATGGATAACAGAAAGATTACAGCTAGGAATTGATGTACATTACTAGTGATGGTTTAAATACCATCTTTTAACTTCTTTAATCTGCTTAAAAACGCCTGTGGCTAAATCAGTATAAACCCTTCAAACTGTAAGCACAGTTATACTGGTATCTGTGTACATAATACCTGTGTAGCTTAATTTCATGCCTACAAGAGAAGAAAGTTAAACTGTTAAAAAGCCTACTGTATCAGTGTAAGTGCTAGAGGGAAATGTACTGTGTTTACCCTGCTGCTACAGTTAAAACTTCTTATACAGATAAAGCCAAAATCCACCGTTTCTCTCCCTTCCCTTCTGCATCCCTTCAGTCCCATTTGTGTCAGCCTTTCCCTCTCTCTAGAAATTCCCGGCAAACACGTTTGTGGGGCATCTTGGAATCCACGCTCAAATCTCTCCCTAAGGGACAGTTCCGTCTCCCAGCAGAGCCCCATGAGGAGGGATGAGTCCTGAGCCCAACCTCTCTGCAATGGCAACCAGTGGCAAGGGGAGAATGGTGCACATCTCTGGGTAGCAATAGAACTCATTTTCCTTCCAGCTCAGCTTTTCCTGTTTGCTTGTTTTAAGATCAGGAATCAGCCTGAATTTTGTTGGGGAGGGGGAAAAAAAAGACATTAAATTTTAGCAAAGAGAGGAACAGGTGTTTGTGAGAAATTTACTGTTTGGGAAAGAAGAACCAGGGAGGCTGAAACTGCAGGAAAACAGAGACTACTCTGGGGAATGTGTAATTCTCCATTTAAAAGCTGGACTGCTGGCTCATTCAGTCCTGCAGCGTTCAGACTGCTGTCCCTCCTGGCCATTTAATTTACAAGCTTTTGGGTGCAGAGACTACCTGTACTGCTCTAACGGAAATCCTGGGAGGTTTTCACTTGGCTCTTTACAGCTGTCTGGGGCACGGAAAGGAAGCTGCACTTTAACAACACAGGTCAGAGAAATAGCAGCTGGACTTGAGGAAAGAGAGATTAAAAGGCCAAAGTCATCCTGTTAGGCAGAGGTACAATTGAGGCATCCTACCTGCCATGTCCTATAGCCTGTATGTGAAGTAAGAGAGTCATGGAGAGACAAAAACAACCTGCTAGAATGACAGAAGTAAATAAACCTATTTCTATGCACAAGACTCTGCAACCTTTAATGATTTACACTGAATGTGAAAGGCATCTAACTCTTTGGCTGTCTCCTCTTTCTGAACAATAAATATAAATCCACCCAAGACATACCTTAGTTCTGGGCTTATGGGCAGCCAACTAAAACCAGAACAGAAGCTTTCAGACCAAATTCATCACTGGAGCAACTCCACTAACTTCAGGGTTGTTAAATTGCAGAGGAATTGGGCCTGATGCTTTTAATTGTAGTCAAAAACCCAACTGTAGCCAGATAAGCAGAAAATAAGACGTTACCAGAACCATGCAGTCCTCTATCCCACAGAAAGGAAAACATGCAGGAGCAAGAGCCTTAGCTGTACTGAGCCCAAGGCCATATTGTTCAGAGGGTGGGAATCTGGAACAGCCCAGATATCTGTGTTCTTTTTGCACCAGCATCAGGTATAGAGCACTGCGACATCCAGGATCAGTTCACCATCAGGTGATTTGCTCATTAATTTCATCTATAAATCATGTTCCTGCTTTTAAAATGGCAAGGACAATAAAACACACAGTAAAAGGTATGAAAGACACAGATCCATACGGTGAGGGAAAATGTTTGCAAAAACAACATTCTAGGTATAAAATGAAGATAATTTCCAAAACTATATAGAGGACATGTGACAGTCTCCTAGGGAGAGTAGTCAAGAAGGGATGATCAGTACAGCCATGCAAACTTCATGACCTCAGGGACTCTAGAAGAGGTTGGAAAAATGCATTAAAGGACTATCTGAATCTCATCACTGAACTATAGTCACTCCTGGGGAAAAATTTAGCATCTTACTTACTAGTGGCACTCAGCAATTAAAATTCCTCATTAAGTACCCTGCACTTAAGTATGTGCTGAACTCCTAGCACATGCTTAAATCCTTATCTGTTCAGGAATGGTAAAGTCCATGAGTAATGAAATAAAAATATCATTTACAAACATTCAGTCCTTCCTTGGAAGATTGGAGTTAAACATGCAGCTCCCATACTAGTGTCTTTCAGTACTTAAATGCAAAAGAAACCAAAAACATTATCACTGATGAAGTTTTAACAGTGATAAGAATAGATGTATTCGTTGTCTCCATGTTAGAATTTACAAAAGCTCTATAGTCATGAAAAATGGAGCTAAGCCTGATGAACAAAATAACAAAATTCTTATTATAATTTACAGGAACACACACACATAAACATGTATCTATCTGTGTATCTGTAATACACAGTGCCTGGTATATAAAAACTTTATTGCCAAATTGAATACCAAATAATAAGTTAAGCTGACAGAAACATAAAGATCAGCATTAGATGGCACCCAAAGGAAGGCAGAATTTCCAGTAGGAAATTGCTTGCTACCCCATCGAGATTTGGGGGGAATTTGTAGGATATATGGCAATTGCTGGGACATTTTTAGAAGTGTGGCTACATGTACCCTCAGGAGATCTGGTTCCTGATAAGGGATGTGGCCTTTCTATTTTCAGGGCATACATCCAAGTTGAACTCAGTTGCAAGTGCTGAGACCTGGGACATTTATTTTGCTTTCTAAGAACTCAGCAGAGGATAAAAGGATAAAATAGGTTTCTTGGTGGTTGGGGAGAGAGAAGAGAGACCAACAGGCTGTTCTAGGCATGCTGCTGTAGTGCTCCACTGTAGTGTGAGATCGGGACCAGAGAAAAGGAACACAAGGCAAGAACCAGCTGTGATGAGGAGCAAGGCTGCAGAAGGCCTCCTCTGTGCAGGTCCAGGGTGGCTTTGCTTGGCAGAGCACCCTTCGGCCTCAGGGCCATGGCTGCCCTCCCCAGGGTGCATCAGCGCACATGGACATGTTGCAGCAGCTGCCCTCAGACTGCAGGGCAAGAGGAATGACAGGGACTGAGACCCAGATGACTGGGGACACAAGGGGTTGGTTAGAAGCTATATTAGGAGGCAGTTTGGAGAACATCTCCACAGCATTTGAATGGTTTGGCTGACACAGTGGAGCCGTACGGTGCATTACTGGTCTCATAGTTCATGGGAGATGCCAGTTGACTGGGTGTTTACTTCCCCTGGCTTATCACTTGTCTTTAGGTCTTTTGGAGTGTCAGTCTCCTGTCAGAGGCACCCCTCCTCCCTCAGCAGCCATGCAGCCTGGGGCAGTCCTCAGCAGTCCCTCCCAGTGGTGCTTCCTTGCCAGCTGGCAGGAGCAGCTGATGGGCAGAGGCAGATGGGGATGCAATCAGAGACAGGTGACACCACCACAGACACAAGGGATGCCTTTCCCAGTGTCCCCTGTGGCCAGGAGGGGTGGAAAGCTGCTGGTTTGTTGGAGCTGCCCAACAGCCAGAGGAAACCCTGCAGACAGCAGTGTGCAAAAGACTGCAGGCATAAGCTGCATTTGATAGATGTAAGAGCCAGAATAAATCTGATTATGGACAAATTACTGATTGGCCTCACCTGAAAAGATGGTACTGGAGTCTCTTGTGTAGAGAAGGCAGTGTTTTAGACTGTGTCCAAACCCAGGTTAATCTGGTTCTTCCATGGACAGAA
Source organism: Corvus moneduloides (assembly GCF_009650955.1). NCBI lineage: Eukaryota > Metazoa > Chordata > Aves > Passeriformes > Corvidae > Corvus > Corvus moneduloides. The sequence goes on along the minus strand of NC_045483.1, from coordinate 19,288,848 downwards.
AGGTTCCATCATAAACTTTGTCTGGAAATGGAGTCGTGTCAGCCATGGTACTTTGCATGGGTCCTGCAGGCTCAGAGTGTAACCTGATGGTTTTGCTCAAGGGCCTTCATTGCTACTGCCCATTCCTGCTGCACTTCCTACTGACCCCTGCAGATGTACCTGCAGTGCAGTGCACCTGTGTCTCTAAAGGGAAATACACATCTCTGTATGAAAAGGTACCCAGATATGAAGCTTTTCCTACATCAAAAGGGGAGGATCAAGTCTGATGAGCCTCATGTTAGTCTGTCCTGGACAAGATGCTGAAATCAGCCATGGAACTTAGACTGCCTGTCCCTGTAAGTTTTGGTGCCTCCTACACTGGGCTGAAAGCACTCATGGGGAAGGAACAGCACTTTATTCAAGGGCACAGGGAGAGATCCTGTGAGAGGGGGATGGGGATTCATACCATGAGCAATACAAGGCCCAGGTGCTCTATGCCTTGAACATAAACTGTTAAAAATGGGCTCTTCTTTCATCCCAGAGGACAGGAATTTTAAAAATTGTAGAAAACATCTCCCTGTGCTTGTGCTGCCACCTCTGCTTGCAACAGACAGCTCGGGCTGGGAAGACATGGTGCCGAGGTGAGTGTGTGTGTGTGTGTCGTGTGTGTGTATGTGCACGCCTCTTGGTGCGATTCCTCCTTCCTTGCCAAAACATCTCCTGCTGTTTATTTATTTATTTCTCTCTGATAACGGAGGGGATCGCGTTTCCGGAAGAGTGCCAGCAGATGATACGAACCCAGGACTGATACTGCCAGCAAACCCATGCCAGCCCTTTCTGCCGGAAAAATTTCATTTTTTCCAGAAGGAAGCCATGAGTGTGAAGCAGAATCCAAATCCGATTTCTCGGCATTTTTTGTTATCGCTCAGCAGCCCACCAGGTGGGGCAATGGAGGGAGCTCACTCAGCTGCAACTCAGTGCCTTAATCCAATTTACAGCTTCTCTTGGAGAGATAATTACAGCCCTGAAACCAGTTAGCACTGTACAAAGAGGCTCTCAAACCAAAGCCCAGATCCTGTCTTTCAAATATTCACCTAGAGTGTCAGGGATGCTTTGGAGAGGGAGGGGGGCACTTGAGCTAAGACACTATGAATGGAGAAGTGTGTATACAATGCCCCTACCCAGACACATGTGCCTCACTTGTACACTCACACAGGTTTCCCAAAGGCCCACAGGGAGTGACAGTGTGGGACTGCCAACCCCTGATTCTCCAACTTGGACATCTGGGCAACAGGAAGCTGCAAAGCCTTCTCTTCCAAGCATTACTGGTGGATCAAGGGGGCAAAATGATGGGAAACCTGAGGTGTGTGGGGGGATAGAAAACAACCAACCCTTCCCCTAGTTGTGGACACAGCAGCTATCCCATTAAGGTTGCTCCTGCAGCCACCCTGAGGAAGCCAAACCTGTTCAATTTTCCCCCAGTGATTAGTGGTTTAATACTTGGTTTAATACAAAGATGCGATGTTTCTTTGCAAAGACACCATAGGCTGCAGCATCTCACAGCTGAGCAGGCTACCCCTGCGGTGTGGTAGCTTCCTTGCATCTCACAGCAGCTGGGCCTGAATTTTGCACCACGTGTTGTCCCTCTGCTTGGCCCTCGTGCAGCCACTTAGACATGCCTCCAAGCTGCAGGGCTGCAGATTCAAAAGGGATTCAAAAGCAGTGAAGAGAAGGAGGCTTCGGTACTCTGCAGCAGGGCAAAAAGACATACAAAAGACATACAGGGGCATCTATGCTCCATGCAGACCTCCAAAACCCATCCCTTTCAGAACCACAACCCATTCTCATCACAGGACATTGTGTGAGGGTGATGCCTCTGCTGTCACCATCACATCATTGCCTTGACAAAGAAGACATTTGAGAACCTGAAGAGTGGTAAAGCCTGTGCAGTAGATACCTTTAAGATTTCCTGTCACACTATCACAGCGAGGTATGGGGAAGGGGACATGCAGCCAGGTGACACTTGGTGATGGACACATTGGATTCAACATGCAAATTATCAAGAAGGAAGCCCGGGGCTTCAGCGGGTTTCCTTAAGCCACCCTTAAGTAACTTGTAAAACTGTAAATTAACCTCCTCTGGCTTAACAATTTTGATCTACATCACTCAATTGTGATTCTGGAAGATCTTTCTTGCAGGTTATTTTCACTCCACTTGGCACAGCCAAGAGAGGAATCCAGCCTTTGGGATTTAAGTATTAAAAAGGAATAGAAAAGACAAAAATATAGATGCTTTCTGGTAGGAATGTTAGTTGATATAGGAACAATTTGAGATCAAAACACATGTATGTAACCCACTGGATATGTAGCCCCCTCCCTGATGCCTTGGCTCACGGCAGAGGCCAAGTTCTTACCACCAGTTGAACAGTTTCAAGCTCTGTTCTGGAAACTCCTTCTTTAGGTGTGGGTCTGGAAAACTTCCCAGGGAAGAATCAGCCAGTATAGCTGAGGTTGCATTTGCTGCAGAGCACCAGCTCAGAGGCCGAAGTGGACTTGCCTTCCTTGCCTCATGCAGAACTGAAGGAGTCAGGCTGGCTGCCTGGCAGAACATCCTCTTCCAACAAGCCAGAAAGGCCACAGAAAGTCTGCAGTGACAGAGCTTTCTCTGGTAAAAAAACAACCTTTCTGTTGTTGTTGGTTGTTCAAGCTTTCAGTCATAAACAGAGTGTGCTTGGTTGGGATCCAGGTTCAAGCCGTCACTCTTCTTTCCTCTGTGTCCTTGGCCAACTCTCTCCATAGAGCATCAGCAGTTGACAGAAGGCACTGTCTCTCTCTGGGTGTGCCTATGCTGGCAGGCACACTCAGAACTGAGCTCTGAAGCATGGCAGTATGCAGGAGAGGTCAGAATTGGCTGGATTCAAGAGGCATGGCTTATTTGTTCATGCATAGCCCAGGAAAGAATGTGCCCAGACATAGAAAGCTGGCACAGACCAGACCTCTCTCCCTTGCAGACCTCTGGTTGGGCTCTTCTGCAGGGCAGGCCTGCCACCATATGAGCTTGTTACTGAATGGATTAACGATGGATGTAACTTTGATTGGAACCTCCTAGTTAATACCTGGACTCTAGGAGTCAAAGCACATAGAAGTTTTGTCTCCAGCAGGAAAGGAAGTGGCAGAAATTCAGATCTCAGAAAGACACATTCCATTGTAAAGTCTTTAGGCTCTGAAGCATTTGCAGAAAAACCTTTTTCTTGTAACACAAGCCCATTGTAGGCCTCAAAATGAATATCTGCCCTGTATCAGATACTCACACACTGGACAAGTTTATGAATTCCCCAGCTATCCTGTTAGGTACTCACTCTGGCAGTAGTTGCAATGTCAGACCATAAATATATTCCAGGAGAACAGTTGTTTGGATTTTCTAGCAGTGTATTAGGATCTAACCCTCTTAGCTTCTCTGCCTCATTTTGCATAATATTACTGTCCAGTAATATGAAACACAGAAGCCCCTGCTTTGGAACCATGGTGTTCCTCCTTTGGTTCAGGTCTTCTCAATCAATGCTCTAGCTGTGGTGCTTGGCTTTTCCATTGATTGCTCCCACAGAATTTCTGACCTGCTAGGAATGTGGCAAAAGGGCAGCTGGAGCTTTCCTTCCTAGTAAACCTAGGGCAAAGTGTAGCTCATCTGACACATTGCCTACCTCTCACAGGGATGCCACCCCTTGTGCACATGATGCCCATTTGCTTTTCATAGCACAGCACCATCAGAATCAGTCATTCTCCAAGAGTGTAACAGGACTATCTTACACAGTTGATTTGCTTGTGTAGAGACCAGAAAACACTTGGAAATTCCTGTATTTAAGAAGTCATTTCATCTGCCTCTCTAATACACATGCTCTAACATGGGACACAACTGCTCCATTAACAAGCTTTTATATGGTTCCTTGGGAGGTCTGCAGAGAAACAAAGTATACTGGTCTCAGTAGCCAACTGAGTTGAAATCCACGGATCCCTTCACTTCCATCCGTTTGGCATCTGGGACATATCGTCTAACTGTGAGGAGTGGAGAGACCCAGACACTCAAAATCCCCATGCTGATTGTGCCAGGGCTAGAGATGCACCTGCAGGAAATCAAAGCACTGAACCAGTGCTGACCCAAAGTAGAAAGCAAGGCATTAACACTCTGCATCTGAACTCCCCCCAGGCTCCACAGTGGATGTCTGCACCCGCTGCCCCTATCACAACACCAGTTGCACCCCAAACTAGACTGTATTGGGAAAGCCCAGGAGACCTTCCAGTCCTACATCATGTCATGCCTTGGGAACAACTCCGACCTTCTCCTCTGGGAGACAGACTATGGACTCTTCATCCCAGAGATATTTTCCAAGAGATAGGCAAAATCCACAGCCATTAAAGGAGTGCTGGTAAAATCATTAGTATAAAATATGCTTGGGCTTGGGGGTTTGTTTTTTTACCTTGTTGGCTGGTTCTCTAATCACTGAAGAACTTAGAGTGTAAGAGGGGCAGGATATCTGTTAGGGGAAGAAGCATGTATCCAGTGCCAACAGATCAGGAGGCTGGCTTTAATCATGACATTTTACAAATAACTGCATCTTTTAAAGGGTGTCCTACACTAAAACCAAATTCTAGACCTTGCTTATCTCAGAATTTCATTATTAGCCTGCAGTCTTCTGTCAAAATTGTATGCCTGGATCCATGTAGGCAAATTTCAATGTTCTCTGCTGGAACTGCACTGACATTAAAAGGCACAGGAATACAGAACTAGAGAGATTATTGGAAAAGAACAGATGGGAATGAAAACAGGCACCTCTGGTCAACCTGGAGAGAGCACTGAATGGCTCCAATTTGTGACATCATCTTGAAAGCTGTGGTTTATGCAGCCTCAAACTGAGTATCTAATCTTTTAGGGAAACCTCACCTTTTTGTTTCTGTTTTGGCTTGTCTAGACTCAGAAAGCAGCGCATATGTGGACAGAAGAAAAGATGGGTGCTTATCTGGAGTAAATAGGTGAGGATCCCCTGTTCCCAGCAGCCAAGTAAGAGCTGGGAGAGAGGGAGAGCATGACCCTCTCTCACACTTCTTTTGGTCGGTATAAATGGCAGCCTAAAGGCTGACAGGAATTTTCCCCCTCTCTCACTGTGGTCTGAATTGGGAGTATTCCACAGAGGTCAATGAAGCTGAGTAAGAGCACTGCAGCCAGAGCAGCTGCCAAGCAGCCATCAGGCAAGACTATGTCAAGACACAGGGACCTGGGCTAGGACCCAGGATGTCCCTGTGGGTCCTGACCCCTTCCACCAGGTCCAGGCCTTTTCCTGTCTCTCTGGCAGCAGCACAGCCCCCCCCAGGTCTGTTGCTACCGCTGAGCTGTGCGGCTGAAGGGGATGGCACACTGAAGCAATTTGCCAGGCTGCATGACAATTACTGACACAGATGCTCCTGTGTCAATATGGGCTCTTCTCTCCGTTCTGGTTACAGCGATGGGTGTGCCTGGCGGGCACTCCTCTCGGCGCAGGCCAGTAGGATTATGGGGCTGGGAAGGGGCCATGACTGCCTGGGCTTGCAAGAGCAGAAGCAGACTCAGAGGTTGTCCCTGCTCCCTCCCCTCTTCCAGTCTTTTTATCAGGATCTTCAGCTGTCTGCCATCCCCACACTCTTCCCTCTGTCCCCCGCTACCCACATACTGTAGCTCTCTCTGCAACATCCCTGCCTTGCTGCCTGTTTGGAGATTAGGGGTGAGAGAAAGGGGCAGTGTCCAACTCATTTCTGTCAAAAGGTCCACATCACTCATGCCCCCTCCTCCTTTCAGTTTCCTCTTGTCTCAATTGTTCCCCTTTTAACTCAGATATCAGTCATTGCACAAGTGCAAAAAAATTACATGCTTCACAAACACAAGAGAGGTGAGATGGGGCAGATTTTAGGAGGGTCAGGACAGGCATAAGGAATTACAGACAAACCCCTTCACCCTCTGAGCAGTTCTGAGAGCCATCTTTCTCCTGCCAGCTTTCAACCGGCACCAAAGTCTATGTGGTTTTGCCTGCCAAAGGCTGAATGCAGCGAAAACACTCACATCCAGTATTCAAATGTCATTCAAACTCCATCCAAACAGAAAAATGTCATCAAGGTGACATAAAGACTTCAGCCAGACACTGTAAATGATACACATTGCCATCACCACGTCCTCCTGAATGCCTTGGATGATTCCAAGACCCCTGGGGATGCGGTGCTACTAGTTAATCAGGTCTGCATGAACAAAAGGGTCCTACCCTTGGCTGTAGCTTCAGCACCAGGTGGATAGACAAGCAGTCCTGAGCCATTTGCTGCCCAGAGCTGCCTGACCTTGCCTCTGCATAGGCCCAGAGGGGCTGTGTCCAGGAGTGCCAAGTCTATGCCTCATAGCTGCACCCTCACCAGTGCCTGTCCCAAGTTTAGACATCGCAGTCAATGCTGAAGGCTGAGACATGGAACACTCTGCCAGACTTCTTCCAGCACACCTTGAGGTGATTTGAGATATCACTGCTTTCAGCTGCTCTTCTTTGTTTGCTACTTCCTGTCTCATGGGAGCACATCCCACTGCCCCCAGGCTGGAGCAGCTGAGGCTCAGCCAGTGTTGCCCTCTGCCAGCTCAGCAATGGCAGATGGGTCTCCAGGAGAGGGGCAGCTGACCTGGTGAGCTGGGAGATGGTCATGTGTGTGACAAACCCACCAAAACACTGTCTGCTACCACATGCTATGTAACACCATGCCTTTTCCTCAGAGAAAGCCACCACTGGCTTAACTCTAGGACAAAACCACCTCTGGATGTATCCTCAATGTCTTCTGCCCTTTGAGGAGACCAGCAAAGCAGTCCGCTGCTCCTGGCAGTGCTGCACAAAACTGAAGAGGCCTCTCTCAGCCCCAAACCAGCTTCCTCCTGATGCTCCTCTGGTGTAAAAAAACCCAAACCTGTACTGCTCCTTTAAATGTGGTGCACGTTAAAAAAAAAAAAAAATTGACAAGCTCCCTCACTCTCAAAAGAGTGAGAAATTTTCATTGATTGATTTCTTCATGGCTTCTTAAACAGATAATTAATTCACCGTGAACCTGCGGACACACCGTCGTGAGTCGTTAATATTGTAAATTCACATATACTTCAATAATCGCCTGACCCCCCCGTCACCCCGAAAAACAGATAGCTGTGCAGCAAGGAGGAGGGGAACAGGGGGGGAATTGATTTTCGAAGACATGAAGGGATCACCCAGCAAAGGGAAGCTATTGATTCTCTTTTATAAGACACCGCTATAATATTTATTCTTTTGTAAACAGAATTAACCCAGCATCATGGGTCATTCCTATCGAACAACTTTCCTCACATGTGCACAGCAATGCTGATTGTATCAGATGAGGTAGAAACATCCAAACTGTACCACCCACCCTGGCTCGCACCTCAGCATCTGCTCAGCTCCCGCCTGCCGGGTCCTGCCACCATGGCGCAAACCCAGCTGGCTCAGGGCTGGCCGCAGCCGGGCTCGGCTGCGCAGGTATGGGCAGCCCAGGGAGCAGCCGTGCTGTTCTCACCAAGTGCTGCTGGCACCGTGGTGGTCTTGGGCTGCCTCGTGCTGGGGGGATCCTGCAGCTGGAGCTACAGAGCCCATGGTGCATGGCTGAGCTGTGACTCCCACCTACCCACAGTTGCTGATAGAGGGGGAATTGTGACACAAAGAAGAACTTCTCTCCATCCCCCAGCCCTCTCCCGCTCTGGAGAGGCTTCTATCCTGCACATTCTCCATGGTCACCCAGAAACCCATCCAGCACGAGACAGGGCAGCAATTGGTGTGAGGACTCTAACACATCCAAGCTCCTCTCTGCCCACCCATGGCAGGGGATGCAGACAAAAGGATCCATGGGGGGCATCACACTCCAGAGCCCTGAGGCTCATTGGCCCCTTGCACGGGGACAGCACAGGGACAAGGAGCAACAGGGCTCCCTGTTACTGAAGCATGAGCTGTTGTTTCTGAGGGGACAACTGCATTTCATCCAAATGAAAGGTCACTCCCGAAGGGAGTGAGAGCCTGAATGGCAAAAGTGACTAGCAAAAGCCAAAAGGCGGCTTCTAGATCAAGCATCCCAAGGAAGAGCCAACAAGATGTGATCCAGTCAGGGAAGGATCTGTAAATCCTGCCTGGAGCTGTTTTCCTTCCATGAGTTTATCTACATAAACAGCAAATCATTATTCCCCATAAGAGACTACTCATACACATTCAAGTCTCTTGAAGATGCATCTTTGTGGGACATAAAAACGTGTTCTGTGCAGAAAAGGATGCAAATCTTTGCCTTGGGTACAAACATGAGGGAGGTCTACAAAAGTCTAGAGGCTGTAACTGTGAAAATCTTGGCTGCCCATCAACTCCCAAATTGCCATCTTGTACCACCATGCAGTCCAAAACAAAGATAGAAACCGTAACAACACAGGGCTTCCTTGCATTTGCCTCACCAATGTGAAACAGTGTTTCCCAGCAAGGCCTTCCCAGGAACTTCTGGCACGAGAAGTATGATTGAGATTTCACAAAAAAACAAAATCGGCCACGTTTCATGGCCCATCCCAGAGCCCGCGGGGCCGAGGTGTGCCTGGGGGTGCCCCGGAGGAAGCCCGTCCCGCGGGCCATTGGGGCTGTGGCCGCTTGGTCCGGGCGGCAGCAGCGAGACGGCCCTGTGCCCGCTCCTGCGGCGGGGATCCGGACGTGCCGGGCCGCCAGCGCTCCGGCTGGCTTCCCCTCGCCTTCCTCCCGCCCCGGCCGGCGGCCGGGCCGAGCGACAGCGAGAGCCGAGTTGTGCCCATGGGTTTAGAAGCGGCGGGGGGAGCGGCAGCCGGGGCCGGGCGGCGGCGGCGGGGCAGCGGAAGCCCTAATTAGAAGCGGGGCCGCGGGCAGGCAGGGCTCCATTCAGAGGGCGGACAAAGGGAGGGTCTGTGGAGCAGAACCGGCCGGCACTGAAAGGAGCGCGGGAGGGCCCCGCGGCGCCCCTCGTCCGCCGGCGCAGCGCAGCGCCCCGGCCGGAGCGTCGCCTGACCCGGCCGCCCGCAGCACCCGCGCCCCGCACGGCCGAGGGCAGGCCCGGCCGGTGGCCTGGAGGAGGAGAACGCCAGCCCCCCAGGTCACCTCGCGGCCCCCGCCGCCAGACGAGCGCCTTTCCACTCCAGCAGCGCCCCTGAATGCGCTAATTAGCCCCCCGAGCCCGGTGCTGGGAAAGGCCACACCGCTCATATGACCGCCACGAGGGGCCTCGGGGAGCGTCACCGTGCCCCGGTCCTCCCGCAGCCTCGGGTGGTACGTGGCGGAGGGAGGCCGCGGCTGGGTGCAGGTGCCAGGCCTGGGGCTCGCCTGTGTTAGGGCACCCCTGGAGCGGGGCTCAGAGCAGGTGCTGGCCCTGGAGGTGGAGGGGGCTGTCAAGGTGATGCTCTAAAAGGCTGTGGGGAGAAAGGAACAAGAGGCCCAGAACTTGTCTAAGGGCAGCCGTACTTCACAATTAATTCAGGGCTCTTTCCAAAACAAAGGCTCTCTATGGATTTCAACATGTTTGCACAAGAGTGGACAGAAAGAGCAGCAAAGTGTCATCTTGAGGGCCCCCTCCCTATCTGTTGCCTCTTTGCCTTCCCTGCCCACACATTCAGCACATCTTCAGCTTCAGCTTTCTTGCTACCAGTTCACTTTTGTTTAATTTACTTTTTTTTTACCATGCCACACATGCTTTGCTTTCCACAGACTTCCCAAGGCTCCACTGTGAGGCATCCATGGCTGTGATGCTCCACATGCTCTTACTTGGGGATACTCAGCACAGGGAAGCTCATGGTTACAGGAGACCTAGTATAGCAGCCGCACACTAGAAAGCTACTGCTGGCAAGGGGAAGACTCCACTCTAGCTCTGCCCTCTTTCCCCTGGACTTGAACAACATCCAACTCAAGCCTCAGCAGAGGCCACTCTATTAAATGTACAAAAGCGGTTTCTATAAAAAGAAAGAGTGAGACCTCAGTGACAGTGGTAGGATAAGTGAAAAGGCAGAGGAGAGGGAGGTCACACATGAAGACCAAGGCAAATGGCTGTGTCATGAATTCCTTCTCATCCCTGTCCCATTTGACTCCCCATGCAAGCCCAGAGGTGATGGCCAACAGCTTTGTCCTCCTATGGTCTCCATCATGAACGAGCAAGAGCAGAGGGCATCTCAGTGCACACCTGCACTTCTGTGTGATACTTTCTCTTTCCCTTCACTTCTGAGATCTGCACTCTAGCAGACCCCAAGATCTCTCACATCCTTGCAGTGAGTATGCAAGGTCTCACTCAGCCAACACATACCAGTTTAAACCAGGCTGACATACAGCCTTTTGTGCAGATGGCAACACAGAACAAGCCACATCGCCTGATTTGGCTGGTGTGCCATCAAGTTCAAGGATTCATCAGCTCCAAGGCCTCTCCCTCATGGTGCTCACAGCCCTCACAGCAGTGATGGTGCTCCTCCCTGGATCTTCAAGCACCCCAAAACCTGGCAGTAGTCAAAGCCTTTCAGAGGCTCTGACATGCTGGTAAGGAAAAAAGCGGTACTGTATAGAGGAGTAAACAGCAGGTAGTAAAGCAAGGCCATGGATTAACCAATTCATCTTTGATTTTCCTCCTTCCCCTCCCTCCCCCTTCTTTCTCTATCCAGCTTCCAAGGGCAAGAGCTTCCAGCTGGGGCTGCTTTCTCACCTGCAGCACCCCCCCCACCCCCCAAGCCCCAGAGGCCTGCATTGCACCCCAGGATCCTGAGAACAACTGCAAAGAGCCAGGAGGCCTCGTATGAAAACCCAACAACCCTAGCGAGAATGTAATTGCCTCCAAAGCTAGCAGTGCTGGCAGGAGAAGCTGCCTTCAGTGCAGCCTTTCCACAATCACACGCGTCACCCAGGTGCACAACATCTTTTGCAAAGGCCCAAGGGACTCAACAGCTCTGTAAGGCCGTAAGAGAAGGGAAATTGCTATCAGAGACTCCTGTCGACTCCACAGCCCACCAAGGAGGCTGCTGGCTTCTACAGGCCATCCCCCATCTGTTGGAATAGCAGGAAGTTTTACGTTAGCAATAAAAAATAAAAAATGCTGGAGTCCAACTGGTGACTGAAGTCTGGTGCCAGGCTCTGCTGCAGAGACATCACAGCTGCTTACAGTGCCTGCTCGGAAAGAGGTGCTCATCAAACATTTGCCTTGGGTTCGTTTCCTAATGCTAAAAGCAAACATTCACAACAAAAATCTGTGAGGGAGGGCTGCAAATCAAAAGTTTGATTTTATGAAAACAAATATTATCAGCCATCTGACTCTAGGCTCTTCTTCCTTTGCGTTCTGCTCTTAGCCTTTAGGAGTTATTTTGGAAAGCTTAAGGCCACAAGAACTAGAAGTGGTTTTTATTTTCTATTTGAGAACCCTAGCTTTTCAGCTAAGAGATCATGCTTTTGAGAAGACCCCAAGTAACCAATACACTCTTCAGAGCTGGCAGAAGAGGTTTTGAATCATAGAACTACTTCAAGATACAGAAAGGGCTTTTCTGAGGTGGATGTTTTTGGTGGAGTTCCTGCCTTTTCTCCAGCTATGGAGGTGCTTTCAATAGCTGCAAATACTTTCCATGCATGAGCCATGAATACTGGCAGATGAAAGCTGAGGAGTTGAACAAACTGGACTACTAAAACACAGAATGCTCATCAATGCCAGGCTGCTCAGAGGAAAGCTCTCATCAGCAGAATCCAGACAGCAGAGCTGTGAACAGAATTCAGAAGTACCAACATCCCAATGTTAACAACACATGAGGTCTCTAGCAGGAGTGGGGAGCTCGCAGCCAGTAAGCCAGGCAGCACCCATCACTTTGCATTGTATAGCCCAATATGAGCTAACACTAATGCTAGTACCATTCAGCTGCACCTGAAGTAGTTTGAAAAGTTTATTTAGCAGGTTCCTCACATTGCCCTGAAGCATAGTGAGCTCTGGCTGGTTGCAAGCCCATCTACTACCATACTTGGGGCTGAGCCTTCACATCTCCCACTGAAACCATCTCAGGAAGCCAGAGCTCCCCAGGCACCACTGCTCTGCTTACACCCCACACCAGAGCACTGCTGTGCAGCATCCATGGAGCATGACATCGCTTGCCTGCAGCTCTCCTGGTGGCCCTTCTGCACCTGGGAGCCCATCTGTCTCTGGGCCCACCCTTCTCAGCATGGCCAGCACCAAGCCAGTCTTGCCCAGCTCTGTGGGCACCTGGGGGGAAGCTGGCCTCCTTGTGGAGCCACACTGTGAGGCACTGACATGAATTGATCCGTAAGCCGCTCCTGATGTTCTCCACTTCTGATTGCTACATTTTTTGTGACAAATTGATAAACTGCATCTCCACTCAGTTAAAGATTTGATCTCGCTCTCTTAATCCGCTATCAATAAGATATTAATCGTGCACCCAACCCGTTCTGTTCCCCGTCTGCCTGCAAATCCAATAATCATTTCAGAATTCACAGCCGAGTGGGGCACTCCCTTCAAACAATTAATTATAGGGGAGTCTCATTTATTTTCCCTGTAACTCTCTTCCCCCCTCCCCTTCCCCTGCCTGCCTGTCTCCTTTTTCCCCTCTCCCTCCTTCCCCAGCTGAAATTCATGCTCAGCAGAGACAGGAGGTGGGAGTGCAGTTTAGACTGGGAGCTGAAGAAGTTCTGCTGAACTCGCTTCCATTTGCTGCTCCACACAACAGATTAAACCCTACTTTGCCCAGCCCCCAGATTTCTCTGAAGGTGGAGGCCAAATTCACCCCAAAACTAAAAACCTGAATAATCCCCACTACTGCATAGTCCCTCTTAACACCTCTAGCATTTGCTCTGCTAGTGACTTGGGATTTCCACCTCTGGTCAGCCAGGACAGGGTTTATTCATGCCCAGAGCCACATGCCTCAGGGCAGCTCTGGTAAAGGAGAGTTGGATGAAAAGTCTCTGTGTGGGCCATGAGGATGGATGAACTGATAACAACTGAGCTTTACCCACACATCCCATTGACATTTTCTAATAGTCTGCACTGCTATCTGAGTGCTTCTTGATTTGGACTTTAGAGATTTAGTTTCTGTCCCTGGTCCAGAGGAGAACCAAGCTACCTGGCCAGCTGTGCTCTCAGGTAAGGTCTCACTCTTCCTTCCCTGTGCTCTCAGGTAAGGTCTCACTCTTCCTTCCCTGTCCAGCTTCTTCTGGCACTGCATCTCAGCAGCCAGCCCATTTCAAATTATGCTGTTAGGGAAATTAGTCCAGGTAAGAATTTGTAGCCATAGCATTCATATGAAGGCCAGATACACACATTAAAGTAGTTTGTGTCCCAGATTTGCTACCACAAGTGCTGGAGACCAAGAACATAGCCCAAGGGGAGGTAAAAAGTCTTTCATTGTCCATGCTACAAATACCAAGGAAAAAGCATAAGTCTAAAATGTCCCTCACTGTCAGAGGACTCACTCCTGAGGTGCATCTTTTGCTTCATCCTCCTTGTCATCCTCCCTGTTTACCTCAAACCCCACAGGAGACAGGGGCACTATGACCAGAGATGGGAAGGGCTGGGAGAGAGGAGCTGTCACCAGTAATAGCTGCTGTAAGCATTGGCAGGAAGGCCAGAGGAAGGAGCGTCTCTGCTCCTGTGTGGGGACAGGAGCAGGGCTCTGACAAGCTCTTTAAGCTCCCCAGGCTCCAGAAAATGCTGTGCAAAGTGTTTTAGCAACAAAAGTCTTGAGAAGAACAAACACTCTAATCCCTTAATGAGCCGGCTGATCCCCCATCTTGGCTCTGGCTACTCTAAAGAGCCACACGCTCCCCTCCTCCCTGGCCCCCGGACCCCCTTTGGAGCAACCCGCTGCGGCCGAGCCTCAGAACTGATTCAAGGTGCTCTTCGGGATCCAATCCATTACCCTGCGTCCTGCTGAGCGGCCCCACAGACAGACTAGCTCTTTCAGGGCAGAGTCTTATGGCCTGTTAATCCTCCCCTCATTAAAAGGCCTTGTTCCTCCCTCCTCAGAGATGAAAAAAAAAACCCACAAAAAACCCCTCAACCCCACACTGGGAAAAGTTTACGCAAGAGAGCCCCAAAGCAGAGCATGAAAGCTGGCCTGCAAGCTGCGGCCTCTGCCCGCTCCCAGGGGTCACCTCTGCGCAGCGCAGGAGTATCTCTGCCTCCTCCTGCCCTCAGACCTGGCTCGCCCATGAAGAGAACGGGCAGGCAGCCGTCGTCTCTCACAACTGTACTTACGCTGCGGCTTTATTGGCTTCTCTTTAATGGGCCTTCATTAAGGCAGGAGGAAGCTGGGTGGGAGGGTTCCCATAAAACTAAGGCCTCAGCTAATGAACACAGCACCTGAGGGGAAAGGATGCAGGAGCTGCGGTTGTTGGTCACACAGGGCTGAGCTGGATGTCAACAGCCTCGCAAGGACGAGGGTCCCTCCTCAATGGGAGAGAAAATGTCAGAGCAGCCCCCTCTGCCATCCACCCCTCTGGTACCACGCATGCAGGAGGGACCAAGATCTCTGTCCAGGGGTGGCCATTCCCACACCTGGGAGTTCTCCTCAACACTTAGCTGGAGGGATGAGTCAGAGGTCAGTCAGCTGCAACCACCGCCTAACAAAGGTGTAATGCTGCTGTGATTTTGCACCTCTCCTGCTTCCTTCTGTTGGAAGATGCAGTCACAAACCCCAGCATTTTCCTTCCAGCTGCACATGCTATCTGAGCAGCGCAGGTTCAAATCCACCAGTCGTACTGTAGATAGTGTTGCTGGTACCAGTACTCATTAGCCCATTGATAGCGTGTAATGAAGAGTAGGACCACTCCTCTTCTGAGGGAAGGTCCATGTATGTATAAGCCAGGCACTCCCTGCAACAGGTGTCTTCAATTTAACCTATTACACATGGCAAAAAGGAAATATGGTAATGCTAAGAAAATACTTCATAGTCATGTTTTCCAAAATAAATTACAGTTCTGATTGTTACTGTCTGGTAAGCTGGATTTACATCCCCACCAACACACCACAGTGCAGAATTTCAGTCCCAGATCCCAGGAGTGTTAAAAATATTGCTAAAGGTGGAGATCAACCTAGTAAGTTTGGGTGGAAGATAGTAAAAAAACCAGAGTTAGGTAGTATGATAGGATAACAGCAAGGACTTCTCTCTAAAGATAAGGAAATAAAAATGAAGCAGAATAAAATTAAGGGAGAAACTTCCTGGCAGTGAAACTAACTAGGAATCTTCACTATTTAAAGCCCTGAGAAAATTGCAGTGAGGAAAAGCACTATAGGGGTGCCAGAAGAGCCTGAGCAGATACTGCAGTATAACACAGAGCTTGGGGAATCACAGTTTTATTCTTGGTCCTGATACCAGTTTGCAGTACAGCCTCACCACATTAAATTTGGCACATGTTCAGATAATGCTCCCATCCCTCCAACTGCCAACATATAGAAGTCACTTGCCAAATTTAGCACAGGCTCTCAGTTAGAGGTAACCTAAGCATCATGATTTCTGGGCTCAGGAGAATATTAATTCCACAAAGTTGTCTCAAAATTGAGGCAGGATCACAATTCACATGAAAGCTGCTATGGAGGGTGGTCAGCCTCCCTCCAGAGCTGCAAGGGTTCCTGGCAGTCATAACATGTATGAAAAGGAGCCACAAGAATGAAGCAGCTAATTTTGTGGGGGCGAATGCTCATCCAGCTTGGTCTAACCCAGGAACTGGTGAGTCAGGCTCTGCTCTGGCTATGCACTCTAAGGAACAACATATCTGTGATGGTCTGATGCAATGGGGCTCAGGATTACAGGTGACTGAGAAGGATTTTACTCGTAACAAAAGGCATGATTAGATCTTCCTAAAATTTTGTTGTTGCAGGAAATTGCAGCATGGACTTACTAAGCATTTTCACAGTAGATTTTTTTTTTCTTAGAAGACAGAAGAGAGAAGTGAACATATTAAGCTGTAAGGGACATTTTTTCAGTGAGGTTTTGGATTGAATTAAGTTTTTGGGAGAAAGAATGAAAAAAACCATTCAAATCTCTGACAACCTTTTTCCCTCCTCAGAAAAAAAAAAAAATTCCTTACCAGTCTGTCACAGGCCCCAGGGAGGTGAACTGCATGATCTAATTGGGCATTATCTCAGTCTTCTCAAATTTCTCTCTTGTCACGCAGTCTGCTTTTTGACCTATGCCAAGAGAAACAACGTTGGCATGCATCCTTTTTGGCTTTGACAGAGCCTTTTTCTGCTCAGCTCTCTTCCACAAATTCTTTCTAGTTATGCCATCTCATCTATTCACTTTGCACTTGCACATTTAACACCACAATTACAACACACAAGATTAGAAATCAGACTCACCTTTTCCCACCTAGGGCTGTTTTCTTCTTACTCTTTGTACTCTCTTCAGTAGGACCAATGAAACCCACTTGTTCACTTCAGTTTTTTTGTTAATGGTTAGGTTCATTTTTTATTCTTTCTTATTGAACCCAGCCATCTGCAGAGAACTACTTCGCTCAAGAACTTGGTCTCTGCTCACCGGTTGACTGCCATCAGGTGATAATTCCTCCCCATCTGTTGTTTGAAATGATTTTCTAAATCATTTCTGTGAATGGTTCCAACTATCTTGGTCAGCTTTGACTGGATGGAGTGGTCACACACTCCATTTCTTTCCCCATGAGTCTTCAGTCTCTTTTGAAGTCAGGTCTTGGGTGACAATCCTGGAATTTTTAGAACAAAATTTTCCATTAGCTCCCACTAAATTTTACTTACAAGTGTCTTGTTCCACAAATACTCTGATTAGCAAACCTGTCTACTAGAACACCATCAGAAAACACACATCTAAGAGAGAAATCCCAGGGAAACTTAAGTCTTTTGTTGGATAGCACACTAACTGAAAATGCTTTCTGTTTGAAAATTTACTTCATTATAGGCTGAGTTCAGCAGTGCCGCTGCAAATGCAGACCTGGTCCTTTGACACCACACAGAATGCTGAGAGCTCTGGACTCGATCCAGCAAAATATTTAAGCACATGAGCAGCTTAAGAAATTAAGTGCATGGTTAAATATCTAGCTAGATCAGGGCCAAAACATTTGGCATCTCATAGGATTGCTCCATAAAAATGTTCTTCATTTTAAAAAAGGTCATGTTTCATCAAAAATATATTAGGAATTACCAACTTCCTTTTTAGATGCAATTTAACATGGTTATCTAACATAATATCATGGCTTTAACCCTTTTCTCTGGAGACAGTTATTTAGAGAAAGGGATCTTCTTATATCATGTCACTCAGCTACAACACGAAGCTAATTTCTTTCCAAGGTGTCACCTGGGAATCCCCCCTTGCAGTTGTGACCAGTCTCTGCACGTTCCAGCAAAGAAGGAAGGGTGGTCTGAAGGACACAAATATGCAAAGACTCATAGTTTACAAAGGGTATGTTCCAAAACAGTGTTTGTAGCAGGACATCTAGGGGCTGGCCCAGATATGGAGGTCAGATACAAGCATATGAGCCAGACTTGCTCTCTCTTTATCAAGCAATTACTTGCACTGTGGTTAGCACAGACTGTGAGATAGAGATCAGAGCCTTCTGTGCTACCTACCAGCATGAACGCAGAGTTACTGTCCCACAGACCTTCTGTCCAAATAACCGCTGCAAAAACTGGGAGGGGAAACTGCGCTTTGCCAACGGACAGAGCAAAAAGCTTTCCCGTCTCTCTTTCCAGAAGCAGTTACAGGGGCTAGCACTGGAGAAGACTACAGGACATCAGCAAGATCTCTTCCTTCACGCTTAAAATACCACATCACAAGTTTAATGGAGCTGACACATGGTCCACCACGTCCTCCTCTGCCCACTACCACCTTCGGCAGTCTATCCCTGTACCCAAGCATTGGGGACACTGGAAGCCCATGGGGGCAGGGAGTTGCGCCAGTATCTCCCAGAAGTGATAGGTCAAGAGGAAGTCAAGTCAAGCTAGATGGCCCTTTACTGATCCTCCCTCTTAGGGCCATAAATAGCTCTATCCTCTGTGACCCTCGGCCTCCCACAGCCCGTCCCCACCTCTGCCCCCTCCCCAGCACAGGCTGCTCCTTGCCCTCTGCAGATCATTGTCTCCCTGTTAATTGCTCTGTCTATGAGGAACAGGTCAGCAGCTTCAGGTGAGAGCCAGAGAGAGCTGTTAATAAGTAAATGATAAAAAAGAAAGTTACAGAATGAACTTGTTTCTCTCCAGGACTTGCCTTGCAATTTGGCAACCACAACTGTCCTGTTGCAAAAGGGCTCTTTTTATCTCTCCTTGACCCAAAACTCTGACAGTAACGTTAAGCACAAACATGTGACTCCCAGCTCCAAAAAGAGTGTGTGTGTGTGTGTGTGTGTGTGTGTGTATGCACAGGTCTTGCCAGTTTAGAGGCTGCCCTGATGGCCCTACTGTATCTCCCTGTCTGTGTTACTAAACAAAACATAGCAGGAAACAATATGCCCTCAGATCATTCCTACTGTTTAACTACAAGGTGGGGGATGGTTCTGCCTCTCAGACAGTGCATGGCGACAGAGACAGCCTGTGACACCAACCAGCCCTACTAGACAGCACGAACAAAACCTCCAGCACCATCCAGCATGCCTTGCAACCCTGGACACCGGTACTTGCACACCTCGGGGCCCCATCATGCACTAATGCTGCTGAGATGCAGTGTGGCACTTTCCTGTGACGCCCTCTCTCAGTATGAGCCATGCAGTGCCACACAGGAGCCATGGTGTTGCAGAACCAGCAGTCCCAGCCATTGCTGCTGTCTTTAAGTGTTACAAAACTCACGGAACTCACAGGAAATCTCCTCTCAAAACCAAGTACAACATGAGAGACGAAGCGTTTGGAGTGCACGCAAGCTACCAGCTCCATCCCAGAGGAGACATTGCAGGAAGAAACTTCTGATGTTAGGAGAGCTTAGAACAGACTTGTTCCCAGCCTCTGAATCAAGCATCAACCAGAGGGCCTAAATTTCCCCTGGAAACACTACCCTGGGCTTGTGCCATCTGGCTTATTGGACGTGCTGTGGCTCCCGCCCTTGTCCATGTCATAGTCATTCCTGTTGCTGCCCCTTCCCAGGAGGAGGTGCTGTAGGGTGGTGGCCACACTCCTCCGCTCTCCACCTTTGTGAGCCTAACCCTCTGGGGTCTCATATTCCTTTGAAACCTGAGTTGTGTTGATGGATATATTTGCTGGGTGCCTCCCGTCTCTCCTGGGCTCGGGCTGCCCTGTCTGGAAGTTCTGTGAGGGAGAGGGGTCTGGAGTTTAAGAGCGTTATTGTTACCAGAGGAAGGAATTTTTGGTCCTATAAATCAGAGGCAGGCAGGAGTAGGGCCAGCATACTTGGGCTGTGTGAACAAACTTCATTTCCTGGGAGACTGGCCTTCAATCACCCTCTGTCATACTCCAGTGATCAGAGGTGGACATGAGAGGAGTTCATTAAGGTGGAAGAAAAATAATATAATAGGTCCTCCCCATGCATGCACTATTCCCGACCCCTGAGGGTGGCAAGACATCCCTTCCTTATGCTGAGATCCAAAACACATACACACACAGAGCCGCTCACCCTGAATATGCTGGTATTCCTCTGCCTAAGCAAATTTCCTTCTAAAAATGGACACCTCGAACACAGACCGAGTTTTTTTTCTGGCTACTTTTCAGATGAACTCAGTTCCACTGTCTGTTGACTCGCTTTGTAATTCTTGGCTGCACTCTGTCGGAGAAGAATCAGGTCCAGCACTTGAGGCAAAAGGAATCGACAATTTTCTGAGCAAAACAGAACACTCAAAGCTCTCCTTGTTGATTTTGTTTCCTGGCTTTCTGAATGGATCTTTTTCTTTTTAGAGATTATCTCTTCTGTTTCTCTTTACCATCCCTCAGCACTGTTGGTTTTGATTGGAATTAGGAAAAGGGGCAAGAATGTGAAGTAGGCAAAAATTAGAAAAGTAAATACATTTAATGAAAAGAGAAAATATTTTGAGTTAAGGATATGGAAAAACCTCGAAGAGGAAAATGGTTAACAAAAAGTTTTGTGTTTTCAAGGGCAAATTGTGAGCCAGCCTGCTCTATGGAAACACAGAAAAGAGCTCTAGGCCTGAGACTGAGCTGGTGTCTAACATGGACTGGTGCAGTGGTGATACCACATGGAATAAAAGCCTTTCAGACTTCTGAGCTTGGCTGAGTTGGTGGCATCCATTTATATGCTTGTCACAAAAAGCATAACTGAAAGAAAGACATAATTTATTGTTTTGACCACTTCAAAAACACTTTTCTTAGCAGTTCTTATAAGATCCAAATACAAACCAGAGCTTGGGCCACAGGACTCAGGAGACTAATACAAGATAAATAATGTTAATTTGGAGGTACTGCCCAAGTCCAGTTTGAGGCTGGTGGACAGCTGGTGCTTCCACCTCCTGTATGATAAAGGCACACATGGTTTAGGGAGCTCCTTGCAAGCGGTTTTAATCGATGTCTAGTTATGCTGCTGGACTCAGCTCCTGGAGAAATTTGTGGTTCTGTCCAGGCAGAAAGGGAGCCCAGGCACTGCCATCCTTGGTTCCAGGGTCTTGACTCTCTGTCTGTGATGTCTGTGGACCAAATCCACCCAGCAGGAAATGAGGAGGGGTTTGTGTGAACTGATCCTGGGAACAGAAAACTCTGGAACCTAGAGAGTGCACTGTGGAGCAGGAGCCTCTGCTCACGCCCATGACTTCACATGGCTGTGCCTCACGTCCCTCACTTTAGCACAGTTCTGCTGTTGACATTTGTGCACATCTCAGCAGAGGTGGCCAGCTGCAGCAGGAGCACTCCTTCAGTCTTTGCTGGTAAGGGAAAGCCCAGAGACCTGCATCTTCTGGGGAAAGAGCAGAAGGTTGGTGTGCTTAGAGGGGCTGAGGGATACACTGATTCAGTGCATCCTCTGCGAAGATCATACCAAGAAAATTCTTCTTTCTTATGATCTTTTATGGTCTCCAAGGAAGGTAGCAAGGTACACCCACGTGCAGGTGAGCAATCCTAAGCAGTAGCAGACTGCTCCGGATTTGAGAAGCAGCTCTTACATTGGTTGGTATAAAATGAGTCATTCCTGCTTAATATCCAGAGGCTGAAGCTGGATGGCGAGGCAAAACAGGTAGTATTTAATTGTCCCATAAAATGAGTGAAGATATTCTCAGAAGATTTCTTGTAGGGACAGTTGCTGCATAGAAAACATAGAACTGTCTGGTGCTAACGTCTCCTCTAGAGAGATCAGACATTTCAAGTGGCACTTGATGAATAGTTACTGAAGGATTTTGCAGGCCTCCCAGATGAAAGAGGTTGTTGGAAAACAGGACTGTGGGGTGGCTTTTCCACCGTGGTTGTTCATCACCAGAACGGCTGTTTGCAAACCTGCCTTTTTATTTACTGCACAAAATCTTTTTGAATGGAGTTTTTACACTAATATCTAAAAGGACAGCTGTACAGTTGTTAATGGATATACACCTCTGTTGGCTTTGAAGCTGCTCAGCGTATCTGCATTAAAGAAAAGTTCACTACATTTGTTGAGAAGTGCCAGAGAACCAGGATAAATTAACTCTAAGCTCTGCTGGACTGAAAAGCAAAGGGGATAGAACAACTGAGCTAAAAATCTAAGGCCATCACTGCAGCAGAGAGGAGAGAACAACATGCAATATTGATAATGCGCTGGCTGGGGTCAAGGGACTATGGCTGGAGATATGCAAGAGTACTGTCAGAACAAAGCATATGACAGAGGTGTACCCTATACCCAAACACAGCTATATGTCCCAGCCCATTCCCACTACATCAGAGCTCTCTTTGGGTCATTAGTGCTTGTTTTAATTTATTTCGCCAATTTTATCGCTGGAAACACAGTGATTTACAACCTTTCCTGAGTGCACAGATTAATAAGTCTTCTTCTCACTTCCCCTAGAGACAATTAGCACATGGCCATGATGGGAAATGACTGCAAGGAACACACAGGCAATATGCTGTGAGAGCTAGACATTAGGCTGAATTCTGCTTACGCACAGGGTCACTTGAAAGCCAGTAACCATGCTTTCCTCATCTGGAGGGAAAAGCCACCCCCATCACTGGGCAGAACACACAACAAAATGGACTGAACCACCTCTGGGGCACATCTGGTCACAGGGTGCAGTTTGAATTCAGAATCCTCTGGAAAGCTGGCATCTACTGGCCAGGAGGAGGCAGAGACCCCAGCCTCCTGCCTGTTATGCCACTGATTTTGTGTGTGCCCTCGAAGCCTCTTCTGCCTGCCCTTTTGGAGCTGACCCTGCTTTAGGTAGAGGTGAGTCCAGACACCTCCCAGGGTCTCTTCCAATCTGAACTGTTTTGTGACTGTGACACTCTCCTCTTATTACAACAGGACCCCAAGTTGTAACTCAGCCTGGGAAAGAGTTGCAGCGACTGTCCTTAAGGCTACAGACTTGACTTCCAGCTTCAGAAGGCTTTATTATTAGATGAAACATAACCAACAGACTGAAAAAAACACCCAACCAAAATAATGTGATCATCTTCCTCTTTTCCTTCAGGTTTGTCTGTTGCTTCCTATCCCAAGCCATCACTCTCTCACTTCCAGGCAGCTCCCTCCCTGCAAGCACTTTCACAGACTTGGATTTTAAAACAAGAACCAAGAACTCAAACTCATTCTTTCAAAATCAAAGGAGAAAGAGATGGCAAAAATATGCTATTTTCTCACAGTTTTTTTTAGCTTACTGAAACTTCTTTCCTCCAGTTCAGATAAGTCAACAATACTTTTATTCTTCAAAGCAGAAAAAGATCCAGATTCTGAAAGTGAATATTCGAGAAAATTTTATCAAAAATTTTAGCAAACTTGCAGTCTTTTTTATCTCCACAGGTAATTTTTAAGTAACCCTTTCCACATATGTTCTGATGAAGATAATATGGTAAACCCCACTTTACAAGCAGGAAAACTGAGTCAGATACAGATAAAACCAAATATGGTGCTTCTGCTTCCCTGGGAATCTTCTTTCTTATTGCAGAGTACCATAATTAGCTACACAGTGTTCTCTGATCCACTTGTATAGCTGGAGCTGTAAAGGTGCTGTTAATAACCCAACACTGCCACTGCTCTGCTGACCCACACTTGTCACCTTGCTAAAGGGGTCCCGTAGGAAGCTGACAGACCTTTCAGTTGCCCTGAGACACCACTTAGGTGGTGTAGAGCTGTGAACACAGGATTCACCAGAGGTGATAGAGGAGTGTGTCCATCACTGTCCCTCAGCAAAGCCCTGGTCTGCATCTGCCTGCTCTCATCCTTTCCTCCTGAGCAGCTCAGTCTTGGTTCTCTCCTGAAACCCCATCTCTGAGCATCTCAGGCTAAACCAGGAAGGTTTGGGAGTGACTCTTGTGGCATTCCAGCAACTCCTTGGAATTTGCTGGTCTCCTCTGTCTCCTTTTCCTTTCCTGTGTCCCGATGAACGTGGCCACTGCCCACAAGCACTATGTGCTCACTGCCTTCCCAGCAGCTGCAGCTTATAGGTCTTGTGGGGCATATCCCCACAGCAATTGTACGACCTCTTGAATAGCACTGCTGTGATTTTGCTCTCCCGTTCAGGTTCCAGTGACAGCATTGTCCTGCATATTATCCATGGCTTCCATGGAGCTCATTGCCATGGCAGGGCCCGTATGGAGGTCTGTAAGGACAGTTTCTAGTGTTTAAAACATCACTGAGGAGCTCAATTTCTCTGCTCAGGCAGAGCTTGTCCTGTCCTGGGAGTCTCTCATCTCATCTCTTTGCTCAGGTTATCCAGGGTTGCTTCCACCCTTGGTCTCCACAGATCCCCTTTTCCCTTCCCAGAGCAGCAGTGAGGCTGAGGGAGCAGCAGGACTACAGTGGGTTTCTGCAGAAGATGATGGGTCAGAGAGGCCAACGGGAGTGACTTTTAGGGTGTAACGGAGCTGACTGTGTTGCCTTTCCCTCTTCTCTGAACCCAGCCCCACTGATAGACATTAGTGGGTGGGAGGCTGGCTCACTCCAGAGAGCCTTTGACATAAAGGGAGTTTTCACCCCACCTCTTCATCAATCAAAACTTAAACTTATTTGTGCTTATACACTACTTCTTAAGTAGAGAAAATAAAAACTGGGTTTAGGAGAGTGCAAATATTTAACAATAAAAAAACCACATTAATTTACCCTTTTTCATTTCTACAGAAGGATCCTTAATGGAGTCACATGACTCTTATTCTAAGTGATAAACCACAGGTCATAAAGCACCACTTTATCACTCTGCACAAGCAGTATAAATAACAGCTATTACCCAACCTCACTCCATCTGATAAGCTCAGAGATTTTCTAATATACATTTCTGATTTTTTTAAATAATATTCATGATCATTTCCTCTTGAGCGTTATGAGTCTCTGGCTATGTGGCCCTTGAAACCAGGGCCTGCAAGCCCTTGTACCATCTCCCTGATTTATGGCCATGTTGGTTGGGACTGACGCCCTAATGAAATCTGTGACACTGCATTAATGGGGCTGTTTGTTACCACCAGAGTTCAGCAGCTGGCTGTAGTCTCAGCACTGCTCAGGATGGTACACACACAGTCTATAAAACCCACCCAGTGGGCAGCAAACCTACCCTGCTGCACACACCACGGCACCAGCAGGGGCTGCCTGGTGAGGTCAGTGAAACCTCGAGGGTGCAGGTAGCGGGTCACGGCTCTGCACCTCCTGCCGCAGCTGCACGAGCACACGGAGTGCGTGACAAGCTCGGGGTCTTCCCTGGGCCCACGGCTACACACACAGACACACGGCTCTCAAGCGTGTAATTAATACCCAGCCCCCGGTGCGGAGTCATTGAGTTGCACCAGCCACAGCGACTGTGCACCATCAGATTACCCACTAACAAGTGCGTGCATACGGAGTGTATCTGACACACATCCCTTGTGCCTGCAGCAGCCCCGCAGCCTCAGCACGATGTGCGGGCAAAGAAACGCTGCCCACGCCTCTCCACCGTCCTGCCCAGGGCTGGCTTCCTTCTGGTTCCTGAGCAAAGCCACAGGCCAGCACGAAACACCCACCTGCAATGTGTGTGTGCTTCCGCAACATTTTCCATCGTGATCTACTTCCATCGACTGAGACATCTAAGTCAAATAGCCACCCAGTTCTCATCAACTCTGATGGCAGTTTGGAGGATGATTCATGTCCTCAGCTCAGAAAAACTGAGCCAGCATGTACGCAACAAAGATCTTGTGTATCCACTGCACAATAAAACATATCTGCAAGACAGTTATTTTAATACCAATATGCCCTATATAGAGATACATTATCGTGAACTCAATCTTGGACCTACCACAGCAAGCAGAGAGAGCTCCAGCTTTCTGTAAGCAGGGAGTGTTTGCACCTCTCCCTGGGCTAAGTAATCACCCTGAAGTTTTTACCACAGGTACATGCTTGAGTATCTAGATCTAATATAGACTGACTGAAGCGGTTCCTTTTTGTTGCAATCAGCTGCCATCAGCATGTGCTTTCTCTTGAGTTTTATTTGCTCCTGTTCATCTTTGTTTCATTTTTCCTTTTTTAAAATAGTGTACAAAACAAATGCAAAGATTTATGTTCATGCAATGCAGACTCCTATGCAACAGGAAATAAAAATTCCAAAAGCAAATATTTAGCCTTAATTCTGCCCTGGGGTAAAACTCTGTCAGCTGCTATAACCATATATTACCTATCAAATAATTCAACACAGCACACACTTTCCTCCACCTTAGGTACATACAAGGAGGAGTCTTAGTTCCTGTGCATTTCATTTTACAGTTTTAAATGCAGGACTATTCATTGAACTGAAAGCCTTCTTCGGAAACATTTTGATGTGAAAAATGGCAATACTATGGAATGTACTGTTGTGCCTTTAAAATGCAATGTCCTTTTTCAGGATTGCTTTTGTAGTATTTTTAATAGTCAAAATGGCTTAACAAGAAATCAGGGTTTGACCAATTCACATCTTCTGGAATTATTAAATAATTATAAATAATAAAGCACTGAGCTTAAAAATGGCAATTTAAAATCAGTAATATTGATATGGCTGAGTTTCATTTATCCTGGAAAGGAAACAGCTTTGACAAGATCATTTTTTTTAATAGAACGAGTGTGATATTTTTCTATCAGGTCTCTTTAATTCCAGTATCATAAAAATGTGGTATATCTTTATTGATAGACTTTAGCTGGTGCATTCTCTTCTCTACAGCATATATATGTTAATGATTTTCTCAGCACTGACATACAATATGTTTAACCAGACGATTTTTCCTTTCACTCAGTTACTTCTCTGAGCAGTAATTTAGTGGGCAGTTCTCAAATGACAGCTCTGAGAAATACATACACCATGTCTTGTTAAAAGTGTATTTTAATGATGTCTTGCTTGACCATGTTTCTTTTTTGTAGAATTGTAAATAATTCCTACTCTTCTTGTGATCTGTAGCTGGAGAGACACAAGACTGGAGGAGACCAGCTCTGCAATCAAGTGCAGTGCATTTGCAATCACTTTGCAGCAGGTGTTCAGTCTGGAAGAAACCACAAATCCCTCCCTATGCCTCAAACCTGCTTGTGTTAAAAAGACACACACACCCAACAAATAAAATCCAAAACCCAAAGCCCTTGGAAAAAGTAATAGCACATCACAGGAAAATAGCAGGAGATACCTGGAGCCAGAGCATCACCCACTGCTGGGACCTGCATGGGCAGAGAGGAGTGTGGTACATGAAGAGGCACAGCTGATCTCAGCACATTGCAAATGTAACTCTAGTCAGGCAGTAGATGTACTCTCTTTAATGATATTACTGAACAGATTACATAAATGAGTGAGAATTTATGTACAGAATTTGCATGTGTTTGCAACTGATCTGAAACTTATAAATACATTTCTGTATTTACATGCACAAGTAAATTAATATTGATTTCCAACCAGCAAGCACCACCAAAATGGCATTCAAGTGCATGTTTCCAGGTGCAAAGTATTTAGCTAGAGAGCAAAGGAAGCGAATTTGCAATGAGAGCTGTGAAACTGTGGATGCAGTTGTGGAAAGAATGACTTGCGCTGTTTGTGTTGCAGCAGTGCTGGAGGTTGCGGGCACCCTGGGGATCTCCTGGGCAGAGCACTCTGCAATCCTACTGCAAAAGGGCTTCTCCCCAGCATGTGCTAGTGAGACAAGTGCGTCATCTTAGGAACACACAGGTCTAATTCCCAAGTGGGTGTTCATTCCCTGCCCAGAGATCTTTATTATATTGGATGTGCGGCTCAACTCCGTGGGTAGGCCATTAAAGGTTTACAAGCCATTGACATGAGCTCGCTCAGGGACATTGTGGCTGTTGCATGTACCAAGTCTGCTCCTGCATTGCTTCATTTTCAAACCCCTGCATAGCTGCCATCTGCACACTCTCAGCACCCCTGCTCCCCAGCTTCTCACTCCCCAAGCTCTAACACAATCATGCATTCTCCAAAGAGGATTCTCTTCCTGACCACGCACATTCCTGAGCTTGGATCCACTCCTTCCCTCACCTTCCTACACAGCCTCCTACCTTTCCTAGAGCAGGGCCACTACCCTGGGGAGACATGCTGGTTCCCAAGGCACCATTCCTCACTGTCCTCCTGCTGTGTGCCCAGTCCAAAGTGAGAATTTTGGGACAGGGCTGGAGAGGGCAGGGGGAAGAGTAGCTGTTGGGGCCGTGTGAGTCAAGTCTAAACACTTCTCCTCTTCACCAGAAAAGGCAATTACTTTACCAAGGATTCGGTTTTTAGCCAAGGTATTACAATCACATCTCTCTGGATTTGCTTTTGTTTTTTCCTTCTCCTTTCCCTGAAACTCCTCCTGATGTTTGGTGCATTTTTCTTGCGTATGCTTTGTTGTTTTTGGGTTATTTTGTTGCTATTGTTGCTTGCAGCCACCAGAGAGTTCCCCTTCCTCTGGTTAATGGCTCATTAACTAGCTCTCTCCATGCAAGAGTAGGGCCTGGGAAGTGCTGAATTCTGGAAAATCCTCACCAGCACGAACCATTTGCCAGCAACAAAATCCTCTTTTCAGAGGGGGCCCTGTGTCATGGGGCAGCAAGGGGAGACAGTCCATGGATGGGAGGGATAGGGACAGAGCCCACAGGAGTGTGGGGCACAGGCATTGTTGCTATTTCTTGAAAAAAAGACACTGGCTGTTGGGAAGAGGGGGGAGAGGAGACAGGAGCTGGATTGTTAGAGGATTCAATGAGCTGTGCCCAATGTATTCGAAAGGTGCTTAAGACAGCCAAAGCTCCTCACCAAACATACACTGCTGTGAACAGCACAGCAGTGCCCACAGGCTGCAGAGAGGCAGCCCAGCTCCCCCGCCCCTCACACAGCACACCCAGCGACGGGCACCATCCCCTCTGCCCCTGCCCCGCACCACCACAGCATGGTCAAGGCGTCAAAGCTTCCACCCATGCTCACCCGGACTTCTGACTACCCTAGAAGAGGTGCCTACCTCAAACCCTTCCCCTCCCTCCCATCTGCACTTTTCCAGGTAGAAGATGACTTGCAGCTTTAGGCTGTCCCACTCAAGCAACCCAATGGCCAGGCCAGAGAGGAGGTACAGGATTTTCCATAGACGTAAAAAAGAGAATTCAAAGCAAGTCTTGGGATTGACAGGACTAGTGAAACCTGTTTACTCATAGCTTTGTGTCCTGATTCCTTTGCCCTCCCTCCATCACCACTACAATAATGGCAGGACAAATTCTCCTCCAGCGCCTTGCATTGCCCCAGAAGGACCCTCAGCTTACATGCTGTCACTGGCTCCAAGCCACATGCTGTTTGGTCACTGGGCATGGAGGGGTGGTTGGCCAGCAAAGAAGATGGAGTAGTCCTGGTGCTGGCACCAATGTGAACCTCGCTTCTTTACCCCATCATTAATTTAAACACATTTTGTAGGCACAGAGTAGTTTAGTGGTCTCTGTCCGTGTGTCATGTATGGCTGACATTGACAGGGAGGTTAAACATTAAGGAGAGGATGGGGACAAATGACAGACAGTGCAATTGCCTCTGCTGGGTTACCTGAGCTTAAACTTACAAAAGGTGATGGTTTCATTTCATCAGTGTCAAAATTACCCTCACCTGCAGCTGCAGAACAAAGCACGTCTCAGGCTCATGAACATAAGCCACCAGTTTGTCGCACTTTAATCAGGTAGCTCCCATCAGCAAAGCTGCACGAATCACTTTTCATGGGGGTCTTGTGGCTCAGCTTCACTGCAAAGATGAATTTTCTTCACCCACAAGGGCTGGCACCTCTGGGCCTTCTGAAATACCCTGGGGCAATCAAAATTGCACCCAGTCCCACAGCTGCTCAGCTTGCCAAGAGATGTCCACAGGCACAGCAGAGATGTGCAGATCTTGATGTCACATGTGCAGTGAGTGTGGCACTGCTTATGACCTAGGCCTGTGGCAACAGTGCCAGCAAGGCCAGTCACCTTGTTACAGGGCATTTTTGTGCTGTGTGGTACCAGCTCACCTACAGATTACCACACCTGATAAAAGCAACAGTTTCTCACCTTGCATTTTTCATACACCTCCAAGTTCATCACAAATGAAGTAGTGATGATTGCCCCCATTTTAAAGGCAGGGAAACTGAGGTATTGCATGTGGATGACCCAGTGTCTCCCAACAGACCGGTGGCAGGGACCAGAGAGAGACGCCCAAGTTCCCTAAATTTCAGCGCAGTGTGCAGGGACTGGATTATCACGTGGACAGTATTCACTGTGTGATGCCCACACTGGTCTCAGGGGAAGTTTTGTAAGACCAGCTTTACACCCAGGGTGGTCTAGGACTTGAGGGTGGCAGGGCAGAAAGGAGACATTCCCTGACAAGTGTTTGCCTCAGAGAAAGACTTGAAAAAAGTTCAGCTCAAGGTCCTAGTGAAAAGGATGCCTGCAGGGCCACCCGCACCGCTCTCTAGTTGCTCCCAAGCAGTGAATTCATCTGGCTGAAGTTCTGGAGAAAGTGAAAAAAAAAGTACATATGAGGAGACAGAAGCTAGGCCCATCGACCGCTCGCACTGTTTGACATTAAAAAGTGCTGACAGCAGAGACGGAGGAAAGGAATGGACGAAGGGACACTTTCATCTCATGACAGTCTCCAGCCAGCCCCAGCCACTGCGTCTCCCTCTCGCCCCCCCTTCTGGCCCCTTGCTTTCCTAGGCATTTTATTAAATAGGGTCACAGCCCGCATTGCAGTCCCTCCCACAGCCCTGGCAAAATGAAAACACTTGCTCGTCCCCATGACCCCCACCCTCCCAGATCTCCGTCTCCAGTGTTTCCCCCCACTCCAGAAATGAGATCTCCACCCCACTGCAACCTCGGCGTTTCATAGCCAAACATCAAGGCTAAGGGCTCCAGGGAGGAGGAAGGTCTCCCCCCATTTTTTTTCTCTCTTACATTAATTATCTCGTTTAGTTGAAAGAAAAGTCAAAAAATGGAGCTTCCCCTTGGCAATTTATGAGGCTAGAGGAGTAATTTATGGCTTGATACAACTTTATTTTGTTCCTTCTTTACACACACAAGGAGAGATAAACACACACATACATACACTTAAGGAGACACTAACCTGAATTTATCATATCGAGTACCTGCCTACTAAAAGAACAGGACTGGACATAATTTACAAGGCAGGATGGCGAGGGGTTCACATGTGGGGCGAAACATTTAGAAGAGTTAATGTTTAAAAGTTGGTCTTTGAAGGCAGGAGGCTCCTCTAGACAGAAAAAGAAAACCTAACTAATTAAAACTGATGTATCAGTTTCAGAAGAAGAATGTGCTGGGAATTAATCTGTGCATGGGCAAAAACAACAGCCAGCCGGGTTAGCCACGACAGCGTAGATACCCCCAGGGAGAAGAAGGTCCCGATTTCAGCATCAGACCAACAGGGTCTGAGATCTGACTCGCTGGGCAGTAGCCAAAGCCCCCTGCCGAAGTGGCTGCTCTGATGCAGGACACAACTTGGGTGCAGAAGCAAATGTGGGTCATCAGTAGGGTTTGTATCATGGCCATGGCATGCCAGCAATGTGACCCACTGCGCTTTGCTTGGAGGAGGAGGGAGGGGATCTTGGGCCACAGATGTGCCGCTGGTTGTTTCAGTAGCAATCAAGCACTGTGGATGGCCAAAGGAAAGGACTTGCCTGCCCCAGAATGCTGGCCTACAGGGCACGCAACAAAAAGGAGAGAGGGCACAGAGGGCTAAGTGACTGGTCCAAGGCCAGCATTCACACTTCCCCAGTCAGCCCTTCAGCCTTGCTGTGTCTTGCTCGGGGAGTTCAAGCAGGAACATCCTGGCTTCATCTCTCATTTTCCAGTATACCTTCCTCAAGTGTCATCACCCCACTTAGGGATACCTGTGGGCGCTCTCCTAGCACCTTCCCCAGTTCTCCAAACCTCTGTAACTGACATCTAGTGTCCCTCCAGACACTATCCAGCAAATGTGAAGTCTGAGCAATTAAGTGTGCTGAGATGAGAAACATGTGCAAAGCATTTCAACTGATGGTTGATTCTCTTTCATGCACATGAACTTCCCTAACTTCACAATGCATCTCTGTCATCCAGATAGGACTCTGAGCTATAGAAGACATCCAGTGACTCAGACCTGGGTCACAATGCAATTAAATCTGTCAGCCAAGTGCCAGGTGAGCCCCCTGCAGCCAGACAGTTCTTCTACTCCAGGGGACCTGCACCTGATGTGGTTGTGCACCAGCTATAACCCCTCTTCCACTGCCTTTGTACGGGACTGTGAACATGATTTCCTCTAAATCTATTCTATTGCTCTTAAAATACTTAAATCCTTTAAATTATTAAGATGAGAGGTAAGTATGTGTGTGGAGGAAGGAGCCAAAAAAAAAAAAACAACATAAAAGTGATTTCAGAAATGCCCCTTACCCAAATGCAGATTCTTTCCAAAATGTGCTTCAATGAAAATTGGTCAAGCTGTGAGTGCCCATTTGAAGTGCTGGGTCTGTGCATCAGGCAGAGGTACACCTGACAATAAACAGCCCCTTCTTGTCAGTCCACACAGCAAATTTCTGGAGCCCACCGAAAAAAGCCCCAGAAGGTGATTTGTATGTAAACACAGAACGCCCGCTCCCTTTGGCAGGGAAGGTGTTCTTTGTCTTACAGCTTTCCCTGTAGACATCAGCTTGTTTACAAATCTTACAGCAACCCACAGCCGTGGCATTAAACAGGTGAAGAGAATAACGCTTTTTTCTTATTGATCTAGGCTCGGTTTCATTTGTAAGCGAAAGGGCAGCTGTCAATAGACTGCATGATCTAAGGCACCAATCCAGAGAAATCTTAAGCACGTGAGTGCCAGGGAGCAAGGATGGGATTCAGGGTTGTCGAATTGGGGCCAGCAGCTTAAACCAGGCTTTATTTCATGTTGCATCATAATTCTATTGTGTGAATGAGAGGGAAGCATTAATAAATGGGAGGATGGAAAGGGAAGAAGAAGAAAACATGTCTATTTCTTGTCCAATAATGTTAGCAATATATTTATAAAACTGAAACAAGACTAATCATCACTCCTCTGTGCCTCTCAGGGAACCCTGTCTATGTTGTCTGTTTTGTTTAGATTGTGCACTCTTCATGGCAGAGATCATCTGTATTTTGTGTCTTGTAAAGCACTGGGCACTTTTATATAATAGTAATAATCTATAAAATGCACAAATAAAAATATCAGAGCAAACAAATGATGTTGCAGAATTGTTTCTGCCTTAAAAGAGCAGCAAAATTCCAGTTAAAAATACCCATGTCTACCTTGATAATAAAATGTATGTGTGTGGTTGTACATGTACATGCAGATATATAGGTGCATACAGCAGGGAAAGAGAGTCAAGGAAGGAATAAGTTCATCAAATCTGCAAGTATGTGGCACCTCAGCATCATGCAAGCTACCCTGGGCGCAATCAAAGCCTTCCAACACTCCGAGGGACTCAGTGGAAGTGTGCAGGATATTAAGAGTGACAAGCCATCAGGACTGCACTTTCAGACCAGTAGGGAAGGAAAACTGAAGCAGGGTGTCAGTTTGAATTGTCATTATCCCTGTTCAGGAAACAGCATCGGTCAAGGCAAAGTAGTAGCAGGAAGAAAGGAGGTTGGGACATCTGGGGACTAATCCCCCATCCCCCAGGAATTCTGCACCCATTCAGGACCTGGAACCAACTGACTTCTGCATCACTCCCTGCCTTGCCTTTGTCATCTTGAGAAGGGGGGTGACTGCTCCCAGGGTGCTCGGGGTGGAAGAACAAGGGGCAGATGCATCCCTGTGCCCAGGGAAGGGTGTCGGGGCGGTGGGAGGAACTGTACGGTGCAGTGGGAGTGTGCAGCACTGGGCAACACCAGGGATGGAGGGGAGGAAGGGAGGGTGGGGAGGGGAAGGCCTATAATCCCCTTGGTAAATCCATGCCTGAACTATAAAAGGATAATCCATGTGCAACCCTGGCCCCACTTATAGGATTTAGCTCTTAGTGTAGAATACTAATATTTGGCTGTTTGTTTACCCCTGTGAACTAATTTGGCAGATTCTTATGATTCTCACAGGGAGAATTTATTTCGATTTTGATATTACTCAAAGCCTTGGGTCCTGGAGTCATAGGATTATATGCAAAGCTCTGAGCAGACTTTTTTAATCCTTTTTCTTAAGAAATAACTATTTGTTGTGGATGCAGCAAAAAGCTTGAAAGCTGGCCTGCTGTTCCACAACACAATGGCATCAGAAAAGAAGCCACTTGCTAATTCCCTTTTTTTTTTTTTTTTAACATGGTGATTTTTAAGCCAGTTTTGCAACTGTGAAAGGTGAATGGGGATCAAGCCCATGATTTTTGAGGAGTCGGCATGGTCAAGCCAGGCTCTCCTTGTAGATTCACATTGGCTTGGTGAGCTTCAGTGTCTGCTTGCCTGCTCCTAACCCAGTGGCACTGCCTTGAAAGAGCAGTATCACAGGCAGAAATTAGATCCTTGAGCTGAAAATAATGTGCAGAGTTTGGGGAAGAAGGAGGCACAGAAAGAAAAAGAGAATGTGTTAGGATCAGGAATTCAGCCTTCAATTAAAAAGTAACTTCCTAACCTTGGACAATGCAGAGAATGGCTTGAAAATGTGATGCATGCATCCCCTTAACACAGAAAGCCAGTACAAGAATCCCAACTATGTTATTTTTATAAGCTTGCTGGTTTGAGGGCTTGCTCTGTGATTTTTGAACAGTTAAAGTTGTTAACACTAAGGGAGAAGTGTCCTTTTTTTAAATGCAAAAACCAGCTTTCATGGTAAAGTGTAAAGAAACAGAAGGAAAACCACAGTTTTCTCTAAATATATTTGTGGCTGTTCCTCTCCCACTGACTGTCCTGAAAGAAATTAAAAGTTGCAAATGTAATCACAGCTAGGAGCATGGCAAAACTGGATATGTGCTGGAGATTTGACTTTCGATTTATGAAAATATTTGTTTTTAATTCTGTGCCCAAGATCATTTCTTCTGAGAGGATTTAAGCACATGCCTGAAGTGGAGTAACTGCAGAGGGAGTCCACCAAATCAGGGCCTGGAGGAGAAAGCTGACAGTAAAACCAAAATTTATTATAAGAAAAAAAATTCTCTCCCTTAGTAAAAACAGAAGCAATGCCTAAAAAACCCAAACCTTCATAAATCAGGCAAACAAGACAGGCAGATGAGAATATTATCAGGCAGTAGAAATGAGGCAAAAATAATTCAAATTATTCACACATTTGGACACTTTGCTGGACTGAGAAGAGAGAGTGAAATCTTGGTGAATAGATCAGGGACACAAGCAAAATTTGTGCCTAGCAGTTTAAGCTGGAAACACTAGGTACAGATCCTAGGAGTCCAACAGCAGAAAGTTCTTAGAGGATGCATGTGCATCATTGGTAGCTGCCTGATTTTGCTCCTTCTCAGATCCTGCTGTGTCTGGCTCTCTTGCAGGACTTCAGCTTCCCGGGCTGCCTCGTTCCTAGAGCCGACCGGAGAAGAAACCCCCGCTGGGGCCCGTTCACTCCCTGCCTCAGCCAGGCTCGGCCGTGTGGCGCAGAGAGGGGATGCTTGGCCACTCCACAACCCCTCCTGTAAATCCCACCAGTATCCTGAAAATCTACATGTGCCTAAATACACTGATTTCTTGTCATTTTGCCCCTCACTCAGATGCTGACGGCCAAGTTCATCTCTGATGATAGCTATTAATAATTAGTCCGTAATTATAGAGAGTGAGGAAATATCTTTTAGATGAATGATATTTTCCCAAATTTATTCCAAAGATAATGTGAAATAAAACAATGTGTTCATACACGCTGAGACAAAGAGAAGGGAGGGTTTGGCTGTCTGATTTTCTAGTGGTTTGGACTCATTTATGTGTGTTTCTCTTTCTATCTCAGCTTGTATTCTGGTAACTGGATAGAAGAACCCCAAACATTACCCAAAACTGGGGAAAAATGCACTACACCAAGGATCCGAAGGGAACCATTTATTTAGTTTATTAAAAGGATCAAGAGGTGACTTGCTTCCCGCATATAAATTTCTTCCTAGGGAAGAAATACCAGGTACTAAAAAACTCTTTAATCTGCCAGAGAAAGCCATAACAAGAGCCAATGGATAAATGCTGAAGCCAGACAAGTCCAATTAAAGTACTGGACCTTTTAAAATTTTGTTTCACTTTGTCCGAGGAAGTCAGGGTGATTAACCATCAGAGCAGCTGTTACGGGAAGCACTGGAGTTTCCCTTTCTCAACATCTTCAGCTCAAGACTCGTATTCTTTCGGGAAGAAAGTTATTGTGTTAAGTAAAGGGGTAGCAGGGGGACAATCTCTGGTCTGTGTTACGCAGGCAATCCAGTCAAATCATCAGAAAATGTTTTGTGAGCTTAAACTGAATAAACAACTTAGCACCCCTCAGTTTATTTTTAAGCAGGAGGCTTCTTTTTTAAAAAATGAGAAAGGGAGAATAAAAATCCTCAGCAGCTGAATAATTGTTCTTATTAAAGAAAAGGGGAAAAAAAAGGTGAAAAATTTGTAGAAGCAGAGGGATCTGGAGCAAAAAGGATGCCAGGATCCAGGGCAGAGCAAAGCAGCGGGCTCACTGCTGGTCGGGGCTGGTGGGGTTCTCCCTCAGCACTGCAAGCCTTTGGGGAAGGAGCTGCTCAAGGCTCCATGGAGAATCCTGCCTTGCTGATTTCCAGCTGAGCAGCTTTCCGCACTCAATGGCCGTCCCTGCTGCTTTCATGCAGGGATGTACTCTAGCTCGGAAGAGAGCGGTTCTGTTTAGATAGCCCCCAATCCTAGCTTTACCTCATCCCTTCCAGCAGAGTCACTGTAATTAAGATTTGTTAAGGTTTGGAAGAAATCTCATTAATCAGATAAGATCTGAACTTTATTTTCTTTTTAAAGACCCAATTTGATCTCTCTTGCTTGTGGTAATTGCTCTCCTCTTCTGACATGGAAATTCATTTTCCAGGCACATAAAACACAATAGATTTCCATTGTCAACAGCAGCAACCCCAGGAGACTTGGAAATATTCCTCCAAAGGCTAAAAAGAGTATTGGGAGCAAATCCAAACACATGCAGGGAGAGGGAGGATGAGACAGGGTGCTGTGAGAGAGAAATGGGGGGGAAGAAAGGGGTTTGTATGGCCCAAAAAGGAGCAGGGATACACCAGGGGCAGGAGGGGCAGCAGGACCCCCACTGTGACCCTCAGTAAGTCAGGCTGAGCTGGCAGGTCCTACCAAGGGACTCTGCACAAAGAGGAGAAAAGTTGTTGCCACTCCTGGTTTCTGACCTGGGTTGGTAAAAGCATCTTTCTCCTGAGTTTATCAGAAACCAGTACTTCAAAGAGCGATCAGAAAAGCCTCCTGGACGGCTGACATTTCACATGAGGTAGCACCAGGATAAATGACACAGTGTGAAATATACTTCACCACATCAAATCCTATCCATCAGCAGGATTCCTGGTTTCTAAATGTCAGGTATAGAACGGGAACTCCTCAGGAACATCTGAATCAAAGGGTCGATTCCTTCCCTGCCACCTACTCCCCAGCTTCCCAACTTCTCTTGGCCTCCACCATGCTTTGGTGGGCTCTGCCTTCCCATCCAGGCCAAGCCCGGGCAGCCAAGCACTGCTGCCAGGCTGGGAGATGTGCACGGAAAAGACACACACCCTGAACAGGGCTGGGTGTACCTGCAGCACCTCTCACCCGAGAGACTGCAGTCCTCAGGAGAGACAGGACATGGCAGCCCCCTGCTGAATCTTTCAGCCTGGGCACAGCATGTCAGTCCAGTGTGTGGGCATCAAACCTGGGAATCACCATCTTCCCACTGCCCGGGGCCCTGTACCCTGCCACCCCTCTCTCATGCTGGTCCCCCCAGCCCATGCCCTGCTGCTTGCACCACCCCACCCCTGAGTTTGACCTGGACCAGGAGGGGCTGAGCCCTAGCTGCACCATGAGGCCAGTGGCTACAAGCAGCCTCCCTTGTCCTGAACTGTCACGGGGAGAATAAAGCTGAGCCACAGATTTCCAGCACTTTCAGGGGGCCACACAGTCCTGCAGCAGCAGCAGTCCCTGTCACAGCTCAGTCTGGCCACCTTCCGGAGATGCTGAAACTTCGGTGGAGCAGACAGAGACAGAAACTACTAGCAGGCACATTGTGGGCTCCCAGAAATGGGCAGTCCCGGCAGCTGGCCCGCAAGGCTGGCTGTGGGTCACCGGGGTGGCCAAAGCAGGGAGAGTCCCCTGCACCGCCGGCCACGTGGTGGCAGAGACTGGGCACGGTGAGTGCACGCAGAGTACTAATAGAGACCTAGGGCGAGCGTCCCAGCCCTGCCTGCCTCTCTCATTCTCTTTGCAGAGAGAATCTGCAAACATATTAATCTCATCTCACACACAAACCCTCCGTCCTGATCCCAGAATCCATATATTAGGAGATTTACATAAATTACCAGCTATCAATAGGGCACATGAGGTGCAGGGGCTGAGAGCCAGCACCCTTGCCAAGAATACAGTACAAGAGGATTGGAAAGAAGGGAAAAGGAGGGGCTGCAGAGAAGGGCTAGGAGCACAGACCTGGTGAGCAGAGGTCTGGGGTGGCAGTGTCTGGCTGTGCTCTCTGGGTCTCAGAGTCACTCGCTGCAGCCACTCTATGGCTTGGTTGCAGTGGTAGGTACATAACTAGCAGGGGGAAAGGTATGAGCTCTTCACAGCACTGCATTGCTTTATTCGGGGCTTTGCATTTGCAGCCTAGGTCAGAGCTCACCTTAGCCACTGGCATCCCCAAGTCTCAGGAGCATTGGGGAACCAATCTCTGTGGCTCTACTGGGGAATTTAACAGATCCTTGACTCTCTCATTTCCACCTGAGTGGCTTTCCCTCTGCTGGGAGAGGAGGAAGGCATAAGTTCAGCCACTGACCACACCACCTGGCCAGAGTCAGGATGCTCTCCACCTTAGGTACACTGAAAATGGCATTCAGGCTTCTCTGAGCCATGAGAAATATAGGTGATGCTTGGTGAGTGTTGTGAGAGCCGTGTACAGAGCCCTGGCATGCAGATGCAGAGAAAACCACCAGAACAGATTCCCTTCCAATGTGTTTCCAGGGTCAGACCTCCTCTGAAAAGGGGGTGATGGCCAAGCATAGGGCAGACCCAGAAGTGCTCCAACAGGCACCAGGGCAAGGACGCAGCAGTGTGATGCCGGTTTTCTAGATCCATCCCCTTGGCATCTGCCTGGGGCACAGCCCCATTCCCATGACCCCAAGTCTCAGATCCTGGGCAAGCCTGGGGCTAGCCCTGGTCCCAAGAGGGAACGGAGATGGGTCCTTCCTTCCCTAGGCAGGCAGTGTGCCTGACCTCTTCCGCAGCATCTTCTGAGCCTCCCAGGCAGCAGTCCCGGACCCACTTGCCTGTGAAGAGCCCCATGTCGGGGTTCCTTTTGTCACCAGCCCGCGGCCACCTCGGGCTGAGCCCGCTTCTCCCGCAGTGTTCTGCTGCCCTCGTGGGTCTAGAGCGCTCATTGCAGCTCCGCACCCGCGCCGGCCCCGCGGCTCCCCCCGCCGCACCTTCCCTGCAGAGAGCCAAGGCACAGGTTGTTCCCTTCCCTGCCGGGAGGAAGAGCAAGGCGAAAAAGGCAGGCAGCTCCCCGTTTTGGGTTTGGACCGAGGGAAGTAGGCGGGGAGCACTCAGTGGGGCGCCAGGACCCAGTCCCAACCCTGCTGGTAGTGTGGAAGGGAAGCAGAATAAGAACCCCCTGCACCAGAAACAGTGATCACAGGAGTTAGAGCATCACCTCTTGGGAAGGGGCATCTCATATCATCTTTCCCTCCTCCTTTCCTGTGGACAGGCAGACACCACAGCTGAGGCCAGTGTGTCTGCGGGCTGCTGGGGCTGTACCATAGCTGTGAGTACAGGGAGGTACTGGAAGCTTCTTCCAAGCTGAGGCGAGGTACATGCCGGTGTTATTTCTAGTGCAGGGAAAGATAGAAAAGTAGCCAGTGGTGCAAAGAAAAAAAGCAGTGCAAGCCAAGGAAAACAGGCCTGGACTTGATTTCCCTGCTAGAGAATCAGATTAAATGGAAATTTTTTTCTTTTGTTTTATGATTGAGGGGGGGGGGGGGGGGGGGAGGGGGGGGGGAGGGAGGGAAGCAAGAGAAATGGGAGTAACCAAAATTAGAGTTCACATATATGAGATCTTCTGACAGTGTGACTAGAGTACACAGAGACCTCAGCAGGTTTGGTTTGTGTTGGTATATGACAACATATGTGGCACAATGAAAATATGACTTGCACCATATGTTTGTACTTGTCCAGCATCTAGCACAGCAGACAGCATCCTTCCTAATGCCAGTGTTCAGGTACCTGGTCTCACTTACATCCCCAGAAACGCAAGGTATGGTCTAGAAGAGAGAGGCAAGTCCAATCCAGGTCTAGCAGATGGGCTCCAAACTAAGGCTGAAACTGGGTTCAGATTCATGCCTGGTGTATCTGACACATGGGGGCCCTGTGCCAGCAGAGATTTTCATGGGAGAAATGCTCCTAAGGTATCTCAGTTCAGAGTCAGGTTTTTGGCCCTCCTGATAGCTCAGCTTGAAGCCCCTGCAGCGGCGGGCGCCCCTCCGCAGGCCGAGAGCATCCCCGCTGCGCGGCGGGCACGGCGCGGTCCCCGCGGCAGCCCCGGAGCGCCGCACGGAGCGCGGGCTCCACGCCGTGGCCATCCCGCGGCAGCGCACGGCAGCTCCGGGCCACTGCCCGCCCTCCCCGGCGGTCACCTGCGGCTGTGCCCACGCTCGCGCCACCGCGTGGCACTGCCACATACCCCTAGAGCTGCCCGTTCCGATCCCTGCCCTCGCTGTCTTTCCCACAAGGGAAGGGGTTGGTTCTGTCTGTCTGCCTTCCTTCTAGCCGGGCTTTTTCATTGCTCTCCCCCTCCACTTACCTCAGACGCCTTCATCAACACCATTGTCCCCAATTTGATCACAGTCCAGACACTTCAAAACCCGGCCCCTTTGGGTCTGAGCTCTCCTCCTTCGGACCCAAAGGATGGCTCTCTATTTGTTCACTAACTGATTATTTGTCTGCCTTAAAGCACTTGGAAAGCACTGCCACTGTCACATGCTGGGGCTTTCATTTTCCACCACAGCCACCCCCTTTCAACGTAACCCTCATGCGGGGCCATAACATGGGAATTTGCCCATCCACTCCTGCTCTTTTGTTGTCCCAGTGTGAATGGGCATTTGCAGACACATCCAGCATCAGGTAGATACACTTTCTCCAGTGCCTGGAAACAACTGGGCAGTGATTGTCTGGTTGTGCTGTGGGTGAAAGACCCAGTATTTGACAGAGCCTTTCCAGGGCAACATCTAATAAACCAGCAACAACAATCCAGTCTCTTGGATGCGGGAGGCAATCCCAGCATCAGCAGGCACCAGCATCAGCTCTGTCCTGCTGGGGAAGGAGTCAGAGCATCTGACAGCTGTACAGCAACTGCCAGAGGTGACAGCAATGCCTTGGCCACTGCACCAAGAGAGAGCACATCACAGCTGCTCCTGAGGAGCAGAGTCCTCCCCTGCAGACCTGGAGAGTCACCTTGGGAAAGGCAGGTTGTCATCACAGCACCAGAGACTGCAGGTACAGAAAAGGCAGCAGCCGGCCTCATGGCAAATCCTCCTGCAAGACGGGCCAGGCCACCCAGCAAGGTCTGGCTGCTGTTCAGCAAGGGCAGCTGCAGCCCAAATAAACCAAAAATCAGCACAGCAGCTGGAGCAGCACCCAGAGGTCAAAGGCAGCTTGAGTACTGGAGACTCGGGGAGTGTGACTCTTTCCATACAAGTTTCAGATGCTGACAGAGAAAGAAAAGAACCTACAGAAAACCCAGACAAATTTCAGTCAAAAATGAGATTCAGTGATGGGCTTTATATGAAGTGATGGGAGCCTTTCACCTCTGGAGCAAATTCTTCAGAGCAGCAGTAAATTTTCTGTCCTAGTGCCTTCAAACCCTGACAGGAAGCCCTTTGGGAAGGAGGGGTTTAGACAAAAGAAACAAGGAGAATTCCCTCAGTTACCCGCAAGCTTACACCAAGTGACTGAACAGCTGCTTTTTGACTTAAAATCTCTCCCTGGCTGTGCTTGAGCTGCAGAGCTCTTTCAGGTGTGACAGCCAGACCTGCCTCAAATACCATAGCCTCCATGTGGGTGGGGACAATGGTGTGTGACTCAGGTGGTTTCATAATCTGTCACAGCAATAGCCAGCACATGCACTCTATCAACCCTACCATCTCTAGTTTGCCTACTGAGCATCAAACCACCTGCTACAGCAAGCAAGAGGAGCATTTTTCTGTTCTTGACCTGTGTAAAAGGCACCACCATCAGTTGCCCATCTCAGAGAAGTGTTTGAGTCACAGGAGCAGTGGAGGTGACTGTACCTACTCAAAGAGAGCAGTCTTATGGCTCAGCAGCTAATTACAAAGTCTCTCACACAACTGCTCATGGACTTTCTCCCCTCCTCTGGTCATAAGACAGAAGGCAGATCCATATGTCATCCTTCAAAGGACCTTCACCAGGATGACTACTGTACTGTAATCCCTGGACACAGAAGCAGCTGCCAGTGCAGGTAGGACCTTCAGGGCCAGGGGCAGACACCAGTTATCCACTGGGAACCATAAAGCCCTCCCTCTCTTAGTCTTCCTCAGAAGCATGTCATGCTTGTAAGCAGCTCAGCAAAGGCTCTCCCAGCTAAGCCCACATTTTCCCAGCAATTCCCTGGGGAAACTAGTACATATAAGCTCACAAGTTCAGGGTCCTGCCTCAGCCTGTAGTTCATTTGCTCATGCTGAAGGGCAATTCTGTGACTGCGAGCTCACATAGAAGCCCCCTCTGATGCCAGAGACTTCTATCTAGGCCAAGGCATGCCTCAGGCAAACACACCAAAATAAATATTTCCAAGAAAATCCAGCCATTACACATTTACTTCCATCTGCACTTGAATCCCCTCAACCCTGGACCACAGCTCTGTTCCCTTCACCCGGAGGCTTCATGGCTGATCTGACCCCAGCTCTAGGGCAGGATGAATGAAATTACCTCTGATGCATCTGAAATCCAGGGAACTGGAAGCAAGCACAAGTCACAGTGGGGAGCTTTGAGTAGTCCATAGGTCCTGAGGATGAGTTTGCATCTAGCACCATGCATGCAAGGCTCGCAAGAGGATTTATGGACAGACAGAGAAGAGGGCAGAGAGTAGCAGGAACTGATGATAGTGTACCCAGAAAGCCTTACTGTTCTTTAGTCCTGCACTTCCCCGTGGAAATTGGGCATTACATCTCCACCCAAAACCCCAGCAGACATGGTCCTCTCTCTCAGATGGCAGGAGGTAAGAGTCGGTGTTCTCAGCAGAAAGCTGAGGTAGGTAGGTAAAGATTTTGTTGCTCTGGCCTCCACAGGTACGTGGTCTAGGAGACCTCTGCCTCCAGATCTATGTGCAGACTGATGACATCAAGCAGGCAAAGGACAGGGATGAGTAACCCCTTCTGTCTGAGGGAGGAGACTCAAACCCATTGGGTTTAGTGCTGCAGGAGCATGGAAATACCCAGAGAAAACAGGAAGCTGGCAACAAGCTACAGTCCACAGGTAGTAAAGCAGAGAGTATAACAGGCAGGGAGCTAGTTCAAGCAAATGCAGAGCCCTTTAGAGTGGACAAGTCTTGAGAAGAACTTCACATTCAAAACTGACCACAGCAGAGAGCTTTGGGAGTTTTCTGGACAATCCTTGGAGGGTTGACTTCATCTGATTGTTATAAAGCCAGGGGAATTCTGTAGGTAAATGCATCCGCACTCAGTAGTGTTAGACATGCCTCATCAGCTTGATTTCCTAGTTGGACGATGTCTTCCCTATGGTATTTATGTATCAGAAAGAGCAAGAATGCTTATAGATGTAAACACTGTGAGTGCTTAAACCCGCAGGTGACACAAGGCAAGAAATACAAGCTTTCTTTCTAATATAACACATTTAAAGAGATAGGATTAAAAGCAAGAATTTTTTCAATGGATAAAAACCATATACTGAAAGTAAATTTTATTTAATAACAACTCATTAAAAGTTTCTCCCACCATTATTTTCACCAATTTCATTCAGAGTTGAATCTGCAAGTGAGATAGGTATGTTGTCTTACCAAAGTCCAGCCCTAGGCAGTCTGCTAGATGAAGCCAAGGACACCATCAGATGCCTGCCTGTAATCTCACCAAAGTTACACTTTGCTAATGATCCAGGTACTTGGGTCTCCATTTCCAGGATCAAATACAGGAAAAGGCATGTTTTCATGGTTGTGTATGAACCAGTATGAAAATTAAAGATCCCGTGCAGAAAGCTGAAGAGGACCTACTGCTTTACTTGCATCACCTTAGGGCCCCACTGTGTTCCTTGAATTCCTGGAAAGCAGCCATTTATGGCCCAGAAACACTGATTTTGTTTATTTTTATTTCACTTGGGCAGATCTTACTCACAGATTAGTTTGAGAAGATTTCTCCCCAGAGAGGATTGGAATCAGCCAGGCTTTGCTGAGCCAAACTGTTGATATCCTTGGTTTTCCCATTTGGTGCCCTCTTTACTCCTTCAGAAGCTGTTCTCCCATTAACTCTTGTGCAATTTTGTCTCCCAGATCCAGGGCCTCAGGGCAGTCAGTAAAGCCAGCAAAGCTATATTCCTCCTGGTATTCAAGCTACTTTCTTTCCTGTATCTTTTGGGAAAGGTACAGCCAGGTGACACTGGCAAGTTGCTTTCCTCCCCCCACTCACAGGTAACTTTTTTCCTGTCAGAAAAAGGGAAGTCAGCACAGCAAGAGAAGAAAAACACCTTTCTGGTACTTCTGTCACTCAGGAAAAAATCACTTTCACATGCTGGCATGTTCCCTGTAGGTGGTGGGATCAAAGTGAAAGGCTTGGAGAGGTTTGGAGACAGACACCTTGCTCGGGCAGCGAGTCCCATGGTTATAGATGTGAAAGATCCAAATGCAGTTCCAGTAGATGACAGAGCTCCTTTGGCAAGGTGCAAAATAGTTGCCCTGAAGAAGGATTTGACTGCTGCGTGTTCTGCAGTAGCTGGAAAGCTGCTATCCTG
Organism: Corvus moneduloides; assembly: GCF_009650955.1. Taxonomy (NCBI): domain Eukaryota; kingdom Metazoa; phylum Chordata; class Aves; order Passeriformes; family Corvidae; genus Corvus; species Corvus moneduloides. The sequence continues at coordinate 19,244,202 of NC_045483.1, read as the reverse complement.
GGCAGCATAAGCAGATGGAGCCTGAAGGCACAGGAGATGAATGAGACCCGGCTCTCACTTTCTGGGAGGCCAAGGCAGCCACTGACCTGCAGTGCCTCCACAGCTCCCAACCTGAGCCAGGCCTGATCCACCTCGCCCATCAGTTCTGCCTCATTGACCACACACAACCTCTTCCACATGCTGCTGTAAACAGTAGGCTCTTGGAGGAGGCTGGAAGATGGTACTGGTAAGGTTCATGGGCCACCTCCTGGCTCTCTCCTCTCCAAGCATAGCCACACTGCCATGTGGAGGAAACCTTTGGCAACTGTCTTGTGCTGGGAGACAGGGCTTGTTGAGCTTGGCTGAGTAATCCCAGCCACTCCCGTCACTGCAGCTGCATGCATCCTTGTTCTCCCAACCTAAGGATCACTGCCTCGCTGAATCACCCCATTAAATTGCTAATATCTTATTGTTCTTTAAGATTTTGAAACTTGCTGCGAAACGTTTACAGATAATTTTTTTTTGCCTGCAGTCACTGTGCCTAATGCCCAGTCATTGAGTGCCATATGTGTTTATATGCACTGCAATTTTCCACTTGATTACATTTTACCACAAACACTTTCATCCACTCCACAAAGACAGCAGCAACACATCCATAATGTTCAGAGCAGCCCAGACAGACAGAGCTCAGACACAAATGTCTCCACTGGATGGGCACTGCAAAATGTGAGATTCTTAAAACCAACTGACCCAGCCTCCAGTTCTGAAGTCTCCAAGGGCACAAACACCTCAGTCACCTAACAGAATGTGCAAAGTTAACTTCATGCTCCAGTTTTCGCATTAAGCACCAGGTGCTGCTTGTAAGTCTGGAACAGCTACACAACATGGACATGCTTGCCAATAACCAAGGATATCTCAGATTTTCCAGGAGACAGAATGACCCAGACTTCTACAAGGATGCTTAGCACCTGAACCTGAAAAAAAATCCATTGGGGCAGCAACAGCAAAGCATGCAGCACAGACAAAGTTCTGAAATTAGATCCTGAACCCTGAAAAGTGGAGGCAAGTTCTCATTCAGTCTTCAACAGACTGGACATAGTCCAGCTTGTCCCCTGTGGGGGATTTCAGCTCCCAATGGCTACACCTTCCCATTTGCAACTAGGCAAGTCACCTTGTCACCTCAAAGAGCACAAAGCATCCTGGCTGAAGGTCAGCTCCTGCCTGGGGGCACGGCTCTCCCTAACTCTAGCTGGCTCAGGGCCACAACAGTGCTGGTGCAACCAGGTCACAGACTTCCAGGAGAGGAGAGGCAACGTGATCTACACAGCAACATTGGCATCCCCAAGTGAGCTCATTCGTTTCACCAGTTCAGCACAGCACAGAGCAGAGAATGCTGGCTCAGCTGCAGCAGTGAGCCAAGCCTCAGTACTGCGCTGATGTGGCAGTGCTGCTGTTGCTTCTACAGTCCTTGTCCTGCAGCATCCCACCGTCTCCACTGCCTGGTGTGGACACTCACTGTGGGGAAGTGACAAACATCTCCCATGTAATGATCAAGAGCTCTCAATCCATTACCATCCACCTAAGCCTGCATTGCTGACCAGCTCTGCTGACAGACATGGGGCTAGTTTGGTGAGGAAGCTCTTCATAACCCTGGAGACCAAAGAAAGTAGCCTACAACATCCTGCCACAAAGGATTCTACACAGAGAAATAGAATAACCTGATGCTTCCCTTACATCCTGGGTTATGTGGGCTCTATAAACACTTTATGAAATACAGTACTTCAGCTGATGAGTTCTCTTGGGCAAACCCATAGGAACATAAAATAACCTAGGTTGGAAGAGGCCTCAAGAGATCATCTAGTTCAAACTCCTGCTTAAAGTAATGAAATTACATCATGTTGCTCAAGTCCTTGGCCAGTCAAGTTAGTATTTCTAAGGATAAAGACACCACAACCATTCTGGGCAAGCAGAATTGAATTTTTGGGTATCACAACCCTTCTGGGCATGCAAAATTGAATAACAGAAGAAACCAACAGTGAGAAGCCACTGCTGCTTACCCCCAGGTTCTTCTTTCCATGGTTAGGCCTCGTAAAGAGAAAAGGAAAGCAGACGGCATTGAGTTTGGCTTGCTGCTCATGTCTTGGGAGGGCAAAGACAAATTTTGTCACTGCAATGCTACATGATTCAAAGCCTGGAGTGCACATAACAGGCAGGGACCCTTAAAGACCTAGATTTCACTATGTCTGTTGATGATTTTAAACAGGCTTTTAGGATAGCCAGCATTAAGTGCATTGGTTGGACTTAATTTCATACATTCTCTCTGAAAAAGTCATACATTCTCTCTGAAAACTGAGATAAACTGTTTAAGACCTCTGGTATGTTTGTTTCTTGTGTTATATCCAAGAAGGAAACGTTACTACCTTTTACTGGAAGTAAACTGTCCAGGGACAGGCCATTTTCTGCTGCTAATGAACATCTTCCCTCCTTGACTGATCTCATGGGAGCGAACATAACCACCCAACACTGGAGAAGAAGCACAAAAGCTGTTAGTGGTCACAAGTCAGGCAGCCCAAAGCCAGTGTTCCTCACCCTGGACCCATGAGCACAAGCCTGCAGAAAATGAGGCAGATGAATGAGCCTAGCTGCCAAGAAGGGCCACCACTGTTCTGCCAAGCATTTACAGCCTCTCTTTCAACAACACTGATTAGCACCACCAGCACAAAATCAATATTTACTTGAGAGAAATGCTGGTTGGGAGAAACCCAGCAGTGACCTTGGCAGAGGCCACTCCCAAGACATGGGGCAGCATGTCTGTCAGAGGGAGCACAGCTGCCTGATGGAAAGTGCCTGTTAACTCCTCTTTTGTTTGAGACTTCCTACCTTCCAGACATCTGATGCAGTCAGCCCTGTAGGGCACTCCAGATGAGTTCGTTGCCCTCCCTTGGGACTCAGGCTGTATCAGTTTTTACATCTGTACCTGAAAGGCAACCTTTTTGAGGAGAAAACAAACAACAGGGAGATGTAGGAGTGAGATTGTGTTTTTTTCCTTGGCTGCTTCACTGAAACCATTCAGTCTGCTTCTAAAACTTTCATGCCTTTCATGTAGGGCAAGAACTCAAGCTTACATGGCAAATAGTAAGAGGGTGTGAGTTTCCTAGACTCAGTTGGGAGCTATCGCCTGCCTGGCTACTCCTCACAGAGGAGAAGCTGCATTGAGCTTTGGGGTTTGGCCCTGCGTTGCTGCCTCCATCCCATTGCAAGATGTGGCGACTTCAAAGCACAGCTCGTTCTATCCACCATGCTCCTTGGTCTAATAAAGAATTGGAACAGTCTCACGCTAGGGCCTTTTACCTGGGATGAGCCTATTAACTCTCTGCTAGGCTCAGCTCAGGGCTTATTTACTTGTTTGATACACGAGACTAGAAAGGACCCCTCGAGTCATTGTATTCAGTCTCCTGCCTTACGATACTTGACATCCTTGTCCAAGACCTTTACCTCACATTCCATCTGACTTCTAGTGCATCACCTACAACTTCTTTCTCTTCTTCACAATCTCTTCTGTAAATGTTAGTTACAATCCATTGCCCTGCACAAAGGGTCCCTAGACATCCCCAGAGCCCCTAAGCAGAATAGGTAGTATTACATCTCATTCCCACTGTGGAGGATATTGGCTTTCATGCTTAAGAGGGAAAAGAATAATTCTATATGTACAGCATTCCTTGGTTCCATGCTGAGGGGATAGTGGGTACAGTAAAGCTTGATTACAGCAGACAATAATATCTTTTGGGAACATCATGCACCCTGATGTACCCCATTTTCATTCTAGTTAGGTAACAGGGTATTTGCAAGAGCAGGTACTGTGGCCTGAGAGCTTCTCAGGATGCAGGTGAATGGAAGGCATCCTCATGACAACGTGACAAGTCCAGGTGAATCACGACAGAGACTCAGAAGCAACTTCCTTTCTGCACATGACAAAAGGGAGTTTCTCAGGAAGACTTCCACATCCATCTGCAAAATCATCCCCATTCTTTTTCCCTTGATGATCTCAGCCTGCTCTTCTTTCTCCTCTGACAGCTCTTGCCTCCAGCCACTCTGTTGGAGGCTGATATTTTCCTGAGAAGCCCGATTTCTTCTCAAGTGCCTTTGCACTGAAACCAAGACTTGAAGGGGAGCCTCAGGAGAGGGAGGGAGCTAAGTATGACACATTCAAGCTATAGTGAAGTGACACATTCATCACAGCGAATGGGGGCCCACATGGCACCCCAACTGTATGCTGCCCCACTGCCTGTTTCCCAGCTGACTCTGCTGGAGTTTCCCCCCTGCTCCCCTCCCCACATTTCTGATGGTGTCACTCCAAGCAAAGTGGCTGATCTGATTGGCGAGAGAACACGAGGGGTGTCAGAGAAGGTGCTCACAGACATTTCTTGGCTGCCTCAAGGAAATAAAGGCCATCGCTGAGCCTGTCAAAATGATTAATCGCTTACAGGGAATGAGGGGGAGGAGGGAGAGGGAGGGAAAAGGAAGGGGAGGAAGGAGAAGAGAAAGACAGATGGGATGGGGAGAGCTATAAACAAACAGCAAAAGCAGGAGACACAGGATTGCCTCTGTGCTGGGGAGGAATTGGAAGCAAGAGGCCCCAAGCTGTGCTTGGAGTGAACTGGTGGCAGATGAATGGGTCCTTCATAGCCCTCAATTCCACTTGGAGATTCCTTCCTCAGGTGCGTACCACTCCCAAACACAGGCTCAAAGAGCACTAAGGTCTGCTCCACTAGAGTACTGTCAGACCTGACAGCCCAAGTAACATGGCCCTGTGACGCCCCAGTTCTACAAATCTCTGCAGTCCCCATGAACTGACAGACCAGAAGCTTATTACCTCAAATGCCAAGCAAGGCCTTGCCTCCAGCTCCACAGCCTGTAGTGGCTGGCATTTGACCCAAATACCCACCAGTAGCAGTAATTCTTTGCTGCCAGAAGGATTTTAACCCGATGAAACACAGATGGTTAGGAGCAGCTTCTGAATGTCAGAGGTCCTGGCAGGGGAACTTGCAGCAGAATCAGCCCATTGCCTGTGGTACTAATCTCTTCCACAGAAACCACCCCCTTGGATGCTATTATAACCCTGTGTACCCTCTCTGTGGGCACAGGGACTGTCCTTTTATAGAAGCAAATTATTTGACCTCACCCCTTTAGCTGCTTTCAGCTCAGCTCGAGCCCTCACACTGGATGAGGCCAGCAGTGCTTAAGCAGCTCAGGGAGCACAGAGCATGCAGCAGATCCTGTAACACAGATTACCTTCACCCAGGAGAGCATACACTTGCCTCCCTTCCTGGCTTCCTGAGAGGTTAAGTCACATCCAAAGGTCCTCCCCATCAAAGCATTCAACAGCAAACGCTGACTATTCAGGAAAAAAAAAAACCACAGCTGACACTGAGATGAAAGTCACACTTGTGCTCCTGCCATCCAGTACAGTGACATTTCCTACAGCAAGGGCAATGCCCTGCCATGTCAAAGTCTGGGATTGCTCAGGGTTTGCTGCAAGCTTGTGAAGTGAATTCTGACCCACTACACCACAACCTACCTTCCCCTCTACAAAGAGCATGAGGTGCACTCCTCCAAATGTAAACACACATTTTAAATGTTGCTGAGAATGAGAAGCAGCCCTCCTCTTGTGTTCAAGAGGGGATAGAAGTCACTACCAGACATATCTCCCCATCCTAAGCAATGTGACCAGTGATTCTCCTAACTTCTGTCATTATGAGCTCTGGATGAAAAGCCGTGTTAGATCCTGTCCTGATCTATTTTCTCTTTCATTTGAGTTCCTGTGGTGAACACCAGCCATGGGAAGAGGCTGAAAACCCAAGCTGGTGTCATTTGTCTGAGCTCAGAGCCAGCTGGGAATGAGGCAACATGGCTTCAGCTCTCCCCTTTGTATCTGCTTTGATTTCCAGTCACAGAAAGAATAATCACCCTGATGGAGACCTTCACCCCAAGTAAATGACCCAGCCTTGCAAAGACAGGAATTGCCACTGAAATCAATGGATCCAGTAAGCTTAAGTCTTCAGATGAACCAACCAACACTGTATGCCCCACAAATGGTCTGTCATACCCCCTCCCAAGCTAGAGCTGTTGATTGCATCAGAGGCAATGTCTCTTCATGCAAACTATACCAAAATATTGTTTAGCCTGACAAGACCATGAATGACAGCTGTAGGAAAAACAGGTAACATAGATGTCATATGTACTGATAATTTGATCAAAGTCCACAAAACCCAAACAAATGCATATACTGGATTGTGCATCACTGGATGATGAGGTAAGACAGCAAATGACAGACACAGAGAAGTCACCACTGCATTTTCTTTACCTGTCATGCAGTCCATCAGGTTCCTTCTTGCTCTTGTAGAAAATGACATTATCAGGAAAAGAGCCTGAAACTGCTTTCATGTTGCCCATCCTAAGCTTTCTGCATGCCAGTCAAGGTCCCTGCCTGCTCTATTCCACACGAGAAACTGCATGCAAGAAGTGGAGAGACAGAAAATTTAAGACATAATTTCCGTGTAATTTGCTGTCAGTTTGTGGCCAGGCACTGAGATGGAAGTGCAAGGTGTCAGTAGGGGAAGGACTGCTCTCCCAGATATGCTCTCTCCCTTACTAAGTAGGTATCTGAGAATCACTGAACAGGACTGGAAGGATTTTGCCTCGCTGCCGTCCTCCCCAAGCTTTCCAACCCAGCCAAAACCCTGTTTGCTGCCCTGTACCTAGGCAGAGAGGGCTCTGTGGAGCAACAGGAACACTTAGTTATGCATCTTGTGGACTTCACTGTGGCTCTGGTGGCTGCCTCCATTGTTTGTGGGATATTCTCCCCCCCTTCCCTCCTTCTAACAAAGATTCTGATTAATGATCGCTCATTCCTAATTGTCAAATTTCTTTTCCTTCATCCTGTGTCTAATCACCAGTGACAGAAGCCATTACGCAAATGAGAGCAGACGACTTCCCACAACTGTTCTCGTTGGTAAAAGCCTTGTAATTTAAAGCTCTGATTTGTAGAGGAAAGCTGCGTTTCCCCAAGGCGTCCGGGCATCTGTTCCACTTACACTCCAAGAGCCTCGACTTCCGCTCCCTCCCCCCACAATTAGTCCTCTGCTTGCAACAAATATTTGACTTTTCAAGGCAGTAATTAGAACTTACTTTGCATGTGTTTGTCACAGTAACAGCATCTTTCCCTTTCCTTCTAGGCAGCACCAATGCAGAGAACTGCCCAGGAAAGATGGTGGCTTCAGGGCTTCCAAGGACATTGATGGGAGAGGTGCTTTCTGTTCCAAAACAGGAACAGAAAGTGAAAACCATAAGCAAGAGTGCAAGGAAGCTCCTCACACACAGGTGGCAGAGATGCATTTCTCTAAGCATGAAAACACATGAGCAAAGGCAGTACCTCTGCTGCAGTTGCTGCTCTGCTTCCACAGCTGAGACCATGCATCAGCAAAGGCCTGCCAGGAGACTGTTGAGACCCTGTGTGCACTACCCCCATTCTAGGGCTTTAAGGCACAGTTGATTGTGTTCAAGGTCAGCTTGGTCATTGGTAAGAACCGTTGCAAACAAAAGAAGTCTCAGCCCAGGCCTGCCCCTCTCTCTCTCTCAAGAGCTGCTTTGATGCCAAGGGTGTCCCCCTTCCCCCCCAGAGTTAGACTGCCCCTGCACTGCAGCTGTGCCTGATAACTCCTCAAACCTGGCCTGATCCTCACCTCTTGGCTTTACCTTAGAGGTGATTTATCACTCCAAATTTCCCTAAGCTGAGCATGACCCTGATCAACAAGGGGGTGAACAAGTGCATCAGTTCAAAAACCCATGCACTTCTCTTTACACAGGCAAGATCCTGCATCCGTGATTTACAAGGATTAAGAATTCTCTTTAGAAGAATCCCACTTTTTAAGGAAAAGGGACATGAGGAGAAAAAAAAAAAAAAAAAGAGAAGAAAGGTATTAAGGGACCTAAGTTAATAAAAGAACACAAGAAAAAGACTACAAATACAAGTGAAAAATCTTGGACTCTGACCTAGTTTTCAAATGAGAGTTCTCATCCCTCAGTTTCCTCTGCTCTTTGCACAACCTGAAACATTTCTGAGCATTGTGACACCAGCTGTATGTTACCCAAGAGGCAAGTGCAGAGCAGAAAGACTACAGGATCAGACATAGCAGATCTCAAAGTTCAGTGGAACAGAAGCAAGGGTGTTCAGATGATGATCCCAGCAGGCACAGCATGGAAGGGTGAGCACCCACAGTCAGACTTTCTGCACCTGGCTTTCATACTCCCTTCACATTCGCCCCGTCCCCCAAGGGTGCGAGGAGAGAATGCCATTTGGGGCAGCCCAGGCTGAGACATCTCTCTCTCTCTCTCCCACCACCCCAACATCCCTCACCTACTATTCAATTCTTCCCTATTTTATTACATCTTAGACATTTGTTCAGAATTAGTCAACATTTCACTAATGGTTAGATTCCAAGATTGCTGTAGAGTTAATATTGCCATAAAATAACCAGTGTCTACCAGGTAGAGAGGACTCCATCTCCCAAGGCTGCTAACATACAGCACAGGTACACACAGGAAGCTTGCCCCCAAAATCTCCCTGACAATTAATTGAGTTCATTAGGCCTGGTTATGTAGTTTGCTCCATCACCCAGTCAGTGACAAGAGTATGGTGACACCATTCAGGTCAGCAAGGAGAGGAATTTTTCCCTTCCCACCAGCTTTCCCTTTCAGGCTCATGCAAGTAGTATGGAGAAAGTTGTGAAGACACACAATAATGCAACAGCTTTCACCAGCGAGGAACACAAGTGGAGTTGTCAGAAGGGCTGAAAGGTAGCTTTATACGCACATGTCCTTATGGAGCTCTTCTACACAGCCACTCACAAAATAAAAGCCACACCATTCTGTTGTTCAACATTGGTTGTATTTAAGAACTACACTTCAGAAGGTACCATGTGTTTGTCACACCCCACCCCCTGCACACCCACCCCTAGCAGAGAACACACAGCTTCCCAATACCATGGCAAGGGGCATTGAAAGCACAAGGTGAAAAGGGAAGGCGGGGGAGTCAGTCCATCAGTGCATTGTAAATGAGCTTTCACAAAGTCAAGTGCAGCAAAATCTCTTCAGACACTTTAAAAGTTAGACCTTTGGCAAATAAAAGAAAAAAAAAGGATCCTAAAGTTCTCTAAGTACCATTCTCTCTCCACATGGGATATGAATTCCCACCCTGAGCTTCAAGAGTTGATGGTGTCTAACAAGCAGTACTGAGGACCACCATGTGCTGAATAAATAGCACAGAAATGGGATTTCATCTGAGCATCTTTGACCAAAGGGCACGTGCCCAAGATTCCTGGGAAGGCCTTGCTTTTGGCCAGTCAGGAGCTTAGCCTTCTTCCCCAGTTGTCCAAAGGCTGAGCATTGATAAGCATCCAGCTGAGTGACCTTCGTCTGGATCTAAGCACAGCTCTGGAGAGCCTGCAACATGGCAATCAGACTACTCAGTGACACATGCTTTTTGAACAAGGACCCTGTAGCTGCCAATTACACTTCATTTATTCTGACCAGTAAAGTAGCCAGAAAACTTGCCTCAGGACCTCCTGTTTGAGAAGCCTTTCACCTTTGTGAAAGACAAGCCCACTGCAAGTGGTGCATGAGCTGTCCCAGCAAAAGATGGGACCTGAGGCCAAAGATGGAGCACTTCTCAAGTAGCATGTTACACTTTTATCAGAACCCACATCAGAACAAGCCCAGCACAACAGGCAAAACACTGGGAAGTCTCAACAACACAAATTCTCCACTTTCTGGGATGAGATACATGGGCTATGAAACAGCTTCTTCCACCTCTAGCTCTTGGGACCCATTACAACCGCATCAAAAATACAAGACCTTTGCACCACCCCCCAAACAAGGGACAGCAGTGCAGCACACCTCAGGGAATAAAAAGCCAGCTTCCACATGAGCCTAAGGCTTCTGCATGGAAGAGGAGGAAAGCAAAATTATTCTTCAGAGTGATTACTGAGGACTCAAACAGAGACTTATCTGGTTCCTGTGCTCTGGTCTTGTCACTTCCCAGTCTGTCATGTCAAGTCCCAGAACACAAAAAGGATCAAGATAAACTTAATCACATTTAAACAAAAAGTCCTGAACTCTTTCACGTAACTGTACAAGGAAGAGAACCACACACTGGCATGGATTTATCTGTTGGACAGGAGCCACACAAAATCACACAAACGTGCGCAGCCACACACACTTGAGTTCTTGCAGTTTCAGTAAAAAGGGCACTTTCCTGTGATAGTCTGAGGAGCCAGTACCCCTGCTGGGGAGAAGTGAGGCTCTGTACCTATTTGACACTGTGTTTTGACAGCTGAGCTCAGCATCCGTTGGAAATTTAATTTAAAAATGTGGCTTAATCATTCAAGACTTGGAGAGTGCCCTGGCATTTATGCATCTCCCTTCATAATGCTACATCCCCTTTTAACCACACTGCAGCTTCAGAAGAGCAGGAGAGAAGCCTTCACTCCCCAGAAAAAGCTGTCAGAAAGGAGATTTATCTAGACTCATACAAGACAGATGTTATTTGGAGAGCATTGGATTTGGTGCTCACACACTAGATAAATTCATTCTGATCTCTACCCTGCACTACATCCAAAGTGTAGGTGTCTTAGGTTGAACTAACTGAATCATTTGTCCAGTTGCTCAACACACACAGGCCATCTCACATGTTCATTTCCATTAATACGAAAAGGTGCCAGAGTTGAGCAGGGACAGGTCCTCTAACAACAGAGGACTGCAAAACCTAACATTTCCCACCCTGTATCTACTGCAGGCACCAACACACAAACCCGGCCAGGAGGTCCAAGCCCCATGAGGCTGAGGAAACAATATTGCTCCTGGTTATCCTTCAAGCTCTTCTTCATATGCCTGAAAACCCTGAAGTAACACATCCGAGCGCCAGAAGCCATGCTCCTTGTTGTGGCAAACAGGGCAGAGGGAAGAAAATAAACAAGTTAGTGAGCACGAATCCAGCTTCCAATAAGTGCAGACTCTTTCTTGGGAGGTTCAGTTAGATGAGAGTGGAGGATGAATAGGGTACTAATGGTTTTGCAGTTCCAGTAGCCCCTTTATTGTAGTGGGGGCCGGGATAGGCCAGGAAACCCATCAGTCTGTTAAGTGCTGCGTGCAATACTAGCGCTCAGTATCTTCCATTGCTTGTGAACAAAGCAGCTCCAACATCAGCCACGGGCACCAGGCATTAGTCATACCGGCCCTTAATCATCATATTCAACAAGGGACCCACCTGTTCAAAGCAAAGACAGATCATTAGCCAGGACAGTTACACACAAATGGCAGTGCAGAGCCTGCTCCCTCTGCATCACAGAGCCCAAGATACACTTAATCACTTCCAAAGTAGCAATAAAACACTGGGACACCCACAAACACATTCTTAAAATACCCTATCAAAATTGCAGGGTTCTCTGCCAACAACCGACTTCAAGCGACACCAAAACATTCCATCCAGGGTGGAAACATCCTTGAAACATTTTTACTTCTCACACAGCATTTGTGATTTCTAAGTAAACGCTATTAAAGGGAGCCAATAGTCATCAGGAGTTGCTTTTTTCAGGGCAGAGAAGGAACATTCTCACTCACTGAATCCTCTCTGGTCCTTGGGGTCAGTAAGAAGGGGGGCTAGGACTGATGATTTTGCTAAAGTTTTTTTTTCAGTCAAGACCACTTCCACATCTCAGCACTGCCTAATCACAGAGGGAAATTCAGCATGCTATGGCAGTAAAATAATCTCATGGGAGAGGCTAAAGAGGAGTTTCTGCACAGTGGTAAGGATTATGGACCATAGAAACATTTCTATCCTCAACCCCCATTTCCACTTTCAGATGATCAGATCTTTAAAGGCATACTCTTAGTACCTCAAGTCTTTTAGACTTAGTACCTCAGGGGTTTTTTTTTACATGTACCAGTTGGTTAAGATTGCAAAGAATTCAGAGATGAGCAAGACACATGTTGAAGAAGAAGTACTTGACTTAATAGAGGAGATTTCTGTTATTTAAGAGACTTGGATTCAACAGGTAAAAGAGTTTCCTTTTTATTGCAAATAATGGGTATCATTGCTGCACAGAAGGCTAAGAAGTGTTTGGGAACAACATTTTCCTGGCAGTGCCCAAAGCCAAAGTACACTTTTTCCCACATACAAGAACAACTACTTCATTGTAGTGGTCCTTTCCAGAATTGTAATTTTAAGAGCTTGCCTTTTTGTAAGTAAATGACCTTCTGAAGACTAGAGGAAGAACCATGCATAGCAAAAGAACAATCCTGCTTTCTCCCACCCTCACTGTGGCACCTGCAGAGCCAAGTAGCTGTCATCTCAAGTTTTGCATTATGCCTTAACGATTTCAACAGCAGTGACCACATGGTTCTTTTCCATACCTCCTGTGGATTTCCTAAGGCTTCTCCCAGCATCTTCTCAATGTTCCTCATTATCGCCACTTTCTGATGAGCCTTTAATGGATACTCAATTCTCTTTGGGGTTGGGGCACCCTGAAATACCAAAATGAGCTCATTTGCATGCTTCCTGTATTGGCACCTTGTTCCACCTTCTCCCAGTCACCCAGTTCTTCACATACACAACTCAAAAGAGGAAAAAGTAGCTTCCAGAAGCAAAGGACTTGGTGCCATGAAGTTCTCATATTGACAAAGTGTGCCAATACATCTCTACCTGAAAAAACCCTCTGGGATGGAGCTATCCAAGCTGTGCTGGAAGGTGCTTATACTCACTTTGTACCAGAAGTTCACAGTGATGGTAATCCCTCCATTCAGGAGAGACTCAATGTGGTGCCACCTGCATGGAAATCACACAAAAAAAAGAAAAGAAACTATTGCTGTAGCTTATAGTGAAATACCTTGGATGATGAATTCAAACAGCACTAGACAAGCCTTGCCCTATACCTCCCTCATCAAGACCTCAAAACTTCTGGAAAGCTCTCCTTATTTAAATATAGATCTTTTTCTCACACATGTTATTGAGTACACGTACAATTAATGCGGTGTCAGGGAGAATTACTGTTCCCATCCAACAGACAGGAATTAGAAACATACCAGTCCAAGATACCACAGAAAATATCATGGTTGCTGGAGAAGTCAAAACAAAATACTCTAAGAGCCAAACCAACACTAATTAGCAGGAAACCTTTTAAACCTCTGTTTTTTATCACGGTGCAGTCCTGCCATCGTTCTTACCAGTACATAGGTATGTACAGCACGTCCCCAGGACCCACCACCGTCTCATAGCCAACCACATTCCGGAAGTTTGGAAACTTCTCATAGTCAGGATTGTCGAAGTCCACCTAATCGAAGAAAACATCAAGAAACTCAGAAGGACTTCCTGCAATAACAGTCCTCACTATTGGCTCTCAGTGTCAAATCATCCTGGTCTTCCCTACATGGCTTTTACACTCCCATTTGTATCTTAACTTCATTGCGAGGTCCTGCAGTACCCTCCAAGTACTATTTAGGTAGGAATCTTGCAATTTGTCTGTCAGCAAACCTGTGTTTGACCAAGTGATCAATGAAACAGAACAGAGAAGGCAGCAACTGCAGCCCCGTTGTGCTATCAGTAAGAAGATTTTTATGGCCCTAGCACTTGCGAGTTGGGACCAGACACAAACAGAAAACCACCAGTCCATCCACCAACGCAGCCACCACTTAACAGATCTGAACAGAGGTTTTGCAAAAGCTCAGCAAGTGTTTTGCAGCTTTAACTCCACTGCAGCTTCCTCCCACCTAGCATCTTTACAAATGCCCATTTCTGGCATGGAGCAGAGAAAAGATCTGCTACTCTCACCTGGCTCTGTCTGTCGCACGGATGGTGCACAGGATAAGGGTAGAGGCATTCAAACTGATCAGGAGGAAACAGGATACACCTCTTGTAACCCTTAATCTGAGCAAAGAAGTTCTGTTGCTCATCATAATGAGCTGGTGTCACATTCCCTACACAGAGAGAAAAGATAATCAAGACACTCTCATGTACAGGTATGAAAGAGAGAAGCAAGTTACATTCCTTGCTAAAGACAGAAAATACACTCCCACATATTCAGAAACTAAACAAGGAAAATGACTACAGGAATGTTACAAACTGATCACACTATCAGTCAGCCTTTATTGAGCTGTTGCTACTCCACTTAATTTCCATTCTAAATCCATATTCAGCAACTTATGCTCTACAGGATAAGGATTTCCAGCTTGTTCCAATGAACAGCAGATGGTGAATGTTGACAGGAAGCTTCTTCATAAAACATTTTGTTTAAATGAGAAGTTGTGGAACGGACTATCAAAAATTATTAGTCTAGAGAAAAGGAGCTTAACAGTCAGATTTGGAAAAAAGTCTTAGAAGTTTTGCAAGAAAACAAGTAAACAATCTCTCTCACCAGAGCTCCCAATAGCACCCGCTCAAGTCTGATTAACAGTGCTTGACTGTTGCCACTAGATCTTAAATTTAATCAAATCTTTAAATACAATGGGGCATTTTGTACCCCTCACAACTGCTTCCCAGGCTGTTTGCCAATTCAGATATTACTCTCTTGGCTTGCAAGAATTAAGATAACAGTTAACCCTGTAACTTCATTAAATAGATCATACAATCACATGCTGCTGTAAAGACATTCCTTTTTCTAGCACATGCTGGCTCAAGACAATTCCTTGGTTCTTGTGCAAAACCTATTAATAGGATTTTAGTGATTATATGGCCTGTAAGGAAGTGATGGTCCACTGTTTTTATAATAAGCTCTCTCAGCTACTAAAACAAGTGGCAAAGACAAACTACTGTAGATTGCATATGACTTGCTGCAAAAGGGAAAAAAACATCCAAGTTGTGTAATTGAACAATTATAATTAGATATGTTGGCCACATTGATTATAGGCCCTCCCACTTCATAAAATGGTGTACATTTCTTACCCAGTTACTGAGACTACTTTCTAAAAGAACGTTCCCCTTGCAAACAGGCTAGTGGTACCTCTGTCTTCTAAGGCACCTGCCTCTAAGTCAGGCTCCACATGGATTTGCAATTCTATTCTACCCAGATACTTTTAGAATTTACCCATCTTCAACATTCCCACTGTTCTCTAGCCTTTCAAGACAAAAACGCCAGGTCTTAATGAAAAGAGAATTCCTCCTCACAGTGCACCAGCTCCAATAAGAAAAAAGGCTTCACAAAATAATCAGATTTCCTCCTGGGCAGACATTGGACATACTCAGAAAAGCCCAGAAGTCTAATGCTGGTCAACTTGCAAACCTTTCTGCATTTTTAATCTGCAGACTCCAAGATTTTTAAATCTACAGCACCTGAAGCATGCAAACAGTAAAAGGTCCCAGGATATGATTAGCAGTTACTGGAAACACAGTCCCACAAGCATCACACAGAGCCTTTCCACAGGCACATTACATTCAGGCATTTACAGTACATGCCTGGCAAGATACAGGCTATGCCTTTCCTTGTTTCCTCTTTATAACCCAAGTTAAATTGTGACATCAGTCCCCTCCCAACCCAAAGCTTTAAACTACCTCCTCTGAAGGAACACATAGAAACTAGGGGAAAATCCATTTGAAAGACCTTCTGGAACTGAAATATGGAACTGCTGACCCAATCTTCTCCCTTTCCTCTCCAATCTGAGGAAGCTATTTACCTTCCATGCCAATAAGAAGCAAGTTAGAAGTCAGTTGACCCCAGCCACGTTTCCCTTGCTGCTTGTTAATCCAGTTCCAGTTGAAGCCAAGGAAATCCACCACAATCTTCCTTCCAACTGTGTCATTCAGTGTTTGCTGTAGATATAGCCTGAATTGTCCAAGAGACAAGCAGAAATTAGGTATTAAGCTCTGTCATGAACACAGACATACATACCTCTGTCTCTTCAGAAAGATTTCAAAACAGAGACGTACTTCCTAGAGATTCTGCTCTATCACTACACACCTTAAATACCTGTGGAAGGAAACAGTTTCAAAAAGTCCCCAAACTTTGCAGAAAGGTTCCCAGTACAGAATAGAACAGAAATCAGTTCAGCTTGAACGATTACAAGAGAAAAAGATAATTTTAAGCCAGAACAACCCTCTTGCAGGGCAGGAGGGGGAAACTCTAAACAGACTGGCCATCATCAAATATCAAATTATGTTCGTGTCTAATCCCTAGATGAATGCCACCCCTTCTAACTAGCCTGCAACATCAATTACCTCTTCCAGCAGAAGTACATGAGGCAAAAAGAGGACTCAAGAGAGCCTGCACATTTCAGTATCAAGTTACTTAAAGCCATGTTTACATTTAGACATAGAGGATCAGAGGAATCAAGCATCTGTAACAACAGTCATAGTATTACAGACTACTGTCTGCAATGCTGGAAGAAAACGCATTTTTAAGAGTAAGGACTGCCTTCTCTCTTGGAACAAACACACTCAAAGCTGAGAAAAGAGAAAGGTACAGATGACAAGTAGGCATGGGTACAGTGTTGCCTCCAATTAAGACACAATTAAGCATCTGTAAGTCTTTTTAGAGGGCTGCAACTGAAAACACTAACTGAGGGTTTAAGTACAGCTGGTGATAGTTATATTCCATGTCCACCTGAAAGTCCTCTCAATAACTTACAGCTCTGTTAGTGGCACAGGCCATCACCACCAGTACACAGCACATGCACAACCTGGCCTCGTATTTCCCAAAGAGCGTTAGCTCCAACTGCCTTGGGATTCTGTGGGAAAGCCTGAATGTCATAGCCTGTACCTTTTTATCAGATAACAAGCTTCTCTACCAATACCACAGTCTGCCAAAAGAAAGTGAAGCTTAATTCTTTCTCTATACAAACACTGCCTCACACAGAGGAGGGGAAAAAAAAAAATTCCTGCAGCCCGCGTGAACAATTTTTTTGGTATGACTTTTTTAATCAGGTAACAAGGCTGATGTCAACTAGAAGCCCTGCAGGAAAAGCAAGGCTAATAAAGTGAAACAAACAAACAGTTTAAAAAGTTCAAGACACTTTAATCATCAACACTCACTGAAGAGAAACTTAGCCCCTACTTAGGCCTGAAGAAACAGAGAAACCTCCACACTCCATATATCACTTACCTCTCAGCACTCCCTTTTTGTTGTATTTCTTTGAGTCTGTCCACAAACTCGGCAAACTTCATCTCTTCCCTACTTGACTTGGGTTTGAAGTTCTTAAAATTGGCCATTTTCTTCTCATCGTAGTACAAAAACTTGTGTGTGCTGGCACTGTACACTGAGAAGTCCCCATTACCAATGTTTTCCTGGAGGTAGTCCAGGTCCCATTTCAGAGCAGGATAAACCAGATTTGTATCTGTCAGCACCACCGGCTCCTGGAGAGAAACAGGAAGTTTATTGATTCAAGGACCACTTGAACTTAAGGAACACATTCACTATTGCACCCACACGACCTCCCTTTCAAAATGGGGAATTGGAAAAGGCATTTGAAGTAAACAGATACCTTGTTCTGGGGAGAAAAACAAACAAGATATGATAGAAAGTTCTAAGAAAGTGGTGGCCTGGGGTTACAGCAAGCTCCTGGTAGCAGTGGGACAGATGGCACTATCTACTCAGCCCATCTCTATCAGCGAGATCAGACAAACATTAGCTGGCAACACTTCTGGGCCTGCTTGGTCCTGCCATGTAGCCAGGAGACACAGTAGATTCTGGCTGGTCACTTCCAGCTTCAGCTGTGAAGGGGTAAATGCCAGCAAGAAGATACCTCTGAATCCAGAAACAGAACTCATCTCTGTTCTCAGAGGATTGCAAATAACCAGCCATCAAAAAACTATCTCTTCTACAGCAAAAAAAGAACCATTACAAAAGGAACACAAAGGACATCGCCTACCTCCTCATCTACCAGCAGTAAGCAACCTAACCAAGGATGGCAGTGCTGCGTTCCCAAGCTGTGCATGCACAACGTCCCTTCTTGAAGACTTTTCTTAAAAAACCCAACTACCAAACCTACCAAAGCAAGACTGAGCTGGTACAGAACCAATACAAGAGCCACCACTGCAAAGCAACCTTTACACCTGTGGCTGCTCGTACTAAAAAACAACCAATACGTGTCCATGGTTTTACACAACGTTCCAACGACTTCCATCCCGACAACAAAGGGCTTAAAACAAACTTTTCCTGCAAATTTCACAACTCAACGCTGTAGTGTCGAAGAAAACTGTCCACTACAGCAAAGAGGAGCGGGACAGCGGCTACAACGGAGACAACGCGGTACCCCGGAGGGACAGGGCCGGGATGAGGAGGTGACTGCGCCCGGGACCCCCCTCACCTCGTTCTCGATGAGCTCCTCGGCGCGGGGGTCGCTGTGTCTGAGCCGCGGGATGGGCCGCGTCTCGAAGGAGTAGTGGCGGAACTGGGAGTCGCTCCAGCCGGGCCCTGCCGCCACTGCCGGGCCCTCCCGGCAGCCCGCGGCCGCCGCCGAGGAGGAGCAGGAGGAGGAGGAGGAAGAAGAAGAAGAAGAGGAGGAAGAGGAGGAGGAGGAGGAGGACGAGGCCGCCGCCATCGCCGCCTCCGCCGGAGAACCCGGACCGAGGAAGCCAGAAGCGGAAGCTGCGCACCCACGGCAACGCCGGAAGCGGAGGGCGAAGGCGGAGGGCAGAGGACCATAGAGAGGGAGGGAGGGAGCGGCGGCGGCCGCGGGAGCGCTCCCGCGCGGGCGGAGACTGCAGGGGGCTCCGCTGCCCTTCGCCTCCTGTCCCTTTCCAAGGCTCTCGGACATCCCTGGGAGCTGGGAGCACAGGCGGGTGAAAGACCCACTACAGAGAACAGAAAGGATCGTCTCGTTGCCGGGCCCCGTGCCTCCCCGCGTGCCTGCAGCCTGCAGCCCCTTCCCCTCAAGGGCAGCGAACCGGGCGCAAGCGCTGCTTCTCGGGCATTTCCATTGCCCTGATGGAAACAGCGCTGCCCGCTGCCTCAGTCTGCCTGCGGGAAATGTACTGCGCAGCTCTGCGCCCGAAAACGACAAGGTTAATTAACACTTGCTACGAAAAAAAATGTGTAGCACTGCCTGGTGCAACTAACACCCAGCTTGTGATAGCGACTACATCATTTTAGCAGGATTTCATGAACTGTGTGACTGAAGCTGGAGCTGTTGAATTATTTTCTTGTTGTATGTTTGTTATGTGAGATAGAGTCTACATTTGGCTTTTAATCTGCAAACAGCAAGAATGATGATCGCTATTTCCCAAGAACGCATGCCACATTAGGCATCAGCTCTGGAGAAAATTTTGGTCTCTGGCATTCAGTGGCTTTCACCTTACAGTAGCTGGGATTTGTTCTTCTGCCTGCACAAAACTTTGCGTTCATGAGAATAATGCAATTTCCATTTGTCCTTGAAAAATTTATTAATACACTTAGTTGCTAGAGAAATGAATGCCCACTCACCTTTTAAATCTGCTGTACAGGTTAACAAGAAATTTTAGAGTGTGGTTGCAAATATATTTGGGTGCTTATGAAACTTGAAACACAGCTGTGGAAGACTCAAACATAATTCAGAAAATAAATACCCAGTGCTGAAGACCTGATGTAAGAAGCAGCTGACCACAATCCAAGCCTGCAGTGAGGCCTGAGCCCAAGTCAATGGGAACCAAAGGTCCCCACTTCCTGTGCTGTCCCCACACTGCTGTAGGCTGCAGAGGTGGGACAAGCACCAAATGCTGCTCCATGGAAAACAGCAGCAGCATCTGCAGTGGAAGATTGGACTCTTGGGTTAATAACTTTATTAGATAATGGAGTAACTTCACTGCATACTCGTTTGTAAGAGAGTTGGCTGAATTAAGACACCATCCCTAAAATGACATCAGTAGGCCTTACTTTGGGATAAGTGAAAGGATCCTGTTCTTTGTCTGCAACAAAGCCCCCATCTCAGGCATGCTGTATCTCATATATTTTTGTGGTTCATCACTATCTTCATTCAATTATTAGGTTTACAATTAATGTTGTTATTAGAAGGAATGGCTTTAATGACAAATCGTCTGTGATAGTTTTCGAGCTGCAAAGGTTTATAATGTAAATCTTTATAGAGACATTACCCATTACGGCTGATGTGAATAACTGAAGGAAAATGAGTTCAACTACCACAGAGTTTACATAATGAAGTAAACTGCAAAATCCTTTAATGCTCATATTGATTTTATTTACAATAATACATTGCTTACATTTGAAGAATCACATTGCTAAATTAACATGCCATTTCTGCGGTCCACCTTCCCCTGGCTCCATGGAGATAAGACGATTCCATTTGGGTATTGACTTTAATAATATTGATACTGATACAAAGAAGGCGATTTGCATAACGCCGCCGGGCACGGCATCGATCCGATTGAGCATCGATCCGGCTGCTCCGCAGGAGGCTCCCCGCGTCTGGAAGGCAGTACCTGCCATAAATTTCCATTGTCCCGCTGCAGACGATGGCAGACAGAGCACCGATGCCTTCTCCGTCCATTAACCTCGTGTCAGTATTACAATAACAGCGGCCAGATAACTCATGCCCCGGCGGGGACCGCTTGCCCGCAGCGGAGACAGCCCCGGGCGGCCGCGCCCCCCGCCGGCCCCGCCCCGCCCCGCCCCTCCGTGCCGCCGGCGGCCGCGCCTGCGCGCTGGGGCGATGGCGGCGGGCGCTCTCCGCGGTGTCCTCTGGCGCCGGGCCGCTGTCGGGCTCCGGGTGGCCCGGGCCGCCCTGGCGGCGCCTTCGGGGGCGCGGGCGGGTGAGAGGGAAGGCGGAGGCTGGAGCGAGGGGCCGGCGGCGGGTGGGGGGTGTCTGGGGCGGCGGGCCGGTGGCTGCGGGATCGGGGCGAGAGGGCAGCGCGACCTCCCCGGCCTGGCTGCGGTTGCCGCTGCCGGCGGGGCCCGCGCCCATCCTGCCGCGTTGCTCTCCTGCAGCCTCGGAGATGTCCAAGGACATGATGCCCGGGCCGTATCCGCGGACTCCGGAGGAGCGGGCAGCCGCTGCGAAGAAGTACAACATGCGGGTGGAGGACTATCAGCCCTACCCCGACGACGGCTTGGGGTGAGCTGGGTGGTGCCGTTATTCCGCAGCTGGGAGCGGGCCGGGGCCAGCAGCTCCTGGCTTTGTGGGGAGGTGCTGTAGGCTGGCAGTCCCTGGTGAATGCCCTGGCTTTGCTGTTCTGTGAGCTTAGAGCTTTGAAGCCACTTCAGTGTTTTAAAATAGGAACGAATGGAATGAGTTAGAGGCCAGTGTGAATGAAACACGAGAGACTTCAGGAGAGAAATATGAGAGACTTCATATGCTGTTGTAGTGCAAGGCTAAGTGGGATGAACTGAAAGCCGTCTCTATAGTAAGTGTTACAGGAGATGTTTAAATGTTGGGGAATACTTAGACATGTGCCAGGATAACTAGGGTTCCATATTTTAGTTAAGCTTGTGTTTTCTTTCATCTAGTATAGCCCAAAAAAGGCCAGTTTGGGGAATGCCATTTGTTATGGTGATTGGTATCAAGGTCATTATTGTTGTGCTAGTTGTTTTAATGCATTTCAAAAATGTGTATGCATAAAATCTATAAAAACAAAGTAATGTTTAATCGTTCTATTTGTATAGGCCTGTCTTTTAGTGTCTCCTACAAATTGTATCTAAATTAGTACACGTTTCTTTATTTGGTGTTTTGTTTGTTTCTCATAGGTATGGTGACTATCCCATGCTCCCTAATAAGTCTCAATACGAGAGAGACCCCTGGTACCAGTGGGACCAACCAGACATGAGGCATAACTGGGGAGAGCCGGTAGGAATGCTAGTACCACTTCTCAAGTTGCTCAGCAGTGCTACTGTTACTAAATTCTAATATGCACATCTTGGTAGTGCTTTCTGTTGAATCCTTTGTGTAGTTTCGTCACCAGTGCAGGTGTGTGTTGCCTGTGCAAGCAGGGATAGTCAGTTGAAGGCAAAGTTAGGCTGTGGCCATCTAGGTAAATACTGTGAAAGTGCTGAGGACAGTTAACTTATTACATACGAGAAGGGAGACTTTACAAACTTAACTTTCCCTGCAGGAGTAATTTTATTTGCCTGATTGGACTCAGTATGAGAGCGTAGTTCAGAATTGTTTAGCAAAGAAGCCACCGTTTGAATAAAGTCCTTTTAGTGCAATGGAAGTAGCTACTGTTGCTTTATTACTCCAGGGCTTTTTTGAGGTAGGCTACAAATAAGGATGTTCTCTTTCTAAAGGAAGTTTGCAAAATGTCCTTAAGACAAATGTGTATAGATCATATATGTTAGCTTTGAAAATCTAAGTTCCTCAAATTCCTTTCAGGAACAGCTCTTCTCTTAGTGCATGGTCTTTTTGTGAATGACTGCAATGTGACTGCAGTTACTGAGCTTGGTAATTGACTTGTGATCTCTTTACTAAAAGGAAGAGTTCACTTAAGTACGTGTGCTTAATATATTGTAGTAAAACCATGTCAGAGCATTTCAACATGTGTACCACAGAAAAAGGCATGTTGTAATGACTATAAAAGCACATGAAAAAACCCCATGTTGATTCTGCGTTGTAGTGCTTGCTGCAGGAAGGCTTGTGTACAAGCCCTTGCACGTGGCATTGGCAGTTGGGAACCAAGAGGAATGTACTAGTGTATTTCAGGTGTCAGCAGATGCCTCTGTTTAGACAGCTTTGATTTCTGCTCAGTCTGGCTCTGGGTTTGATAGGAAATGTCTCTGGGGGAGCTAGAGCTGGGAATCTGGAGGCAGTACTTGAGCTGCAAATTAGTACGTTCTCTGCATTTATTAATGTGAAAGGAGACTGTAGGCAGAACATGCTTGAGACTTTCCTATTTATACTTCAAGGCTGAAGCTTAAATGCCCTTTTGCTTCCATCAGGAAGGGTATTAACTTGCTACCAGCCTTGCTCTTGTCCTGGAGTAATAGCAGCAGATCCTCTACCTGTTTTGAGAGACCGGCTTCCAAGTGTCGGGTAGCTGCTTCTTTGTTTGAAATAGCACTACTTCTGTTTGGGTATGTGACTGAACTTCCATTAATGAGGGTTGCAATTTATACCTTTCCAATGGTCCTGGGGAGCAAAGCTGAGGTGGAATGATTATGCATAGAAATAAAACCTGCTGCTATCCTATGTTTAAGCATGTTGCCTGGTATAAGCATAGGATGAAATGTAGAGTCTTTTGAGTCTTACTGTAAGCAATCATTTTTTGTGACTATAGGTAAACCATGTACCTCCTCTGTGGCTTTATCTTCACTTTTGAGGTGGAGATGAAACAGCTTCTGGCAGTTTTGTGAATGCTGTAGTGTGCTGCTTCCCTTGAAAAAAGCAGCTTGACCACTGTTGGTAAATGTGCAGTTGTTTTCCTCTGTTCTTTAGATGCACTGGGACTTTGACATGTACGTTCGGAACCGGGTTGATACGTCCTCCACTGTCGTTCCCTGGCACACCATGAGCAAACACTTCTTTATCTTTTTGAGCATAATGCTGATCATGTTTGGTCTTGGAGCGATCTACCCATCCTACAGGCCTGTGGTGAGTGAAACCTAAGGGTAAAGGGAGGAAAAGTAGCAGTGTTTCTTGTCATTGCCCATGCCCATAAGAGTGGTTTTGCTGAAGATGAGTGATGGGTGTGAATGCAGAACTCTGCTGCTGGCAGTGGATGGGCCAAGGGATGTCCTGTGGCCTGAGTTGCTCTCTTGACTGGCCTGGCTCAGCTCACAGATTCTGCTTCATAGTGAGCAGTCCCTGTTCACAGGGGAACTAATTTTAATTAATTTTAACTATGCTTCTTACAATCTTTGGTCTAGGTACTCTCCTTCCCTGTGCATGCGTCTACTCAAGTGAGATGCTTTAACTCTTCTCTTGTCCAGTGTTTTTAGTTATATCTCATGAGCTGTATCATTTGGGGAATGTGCTCTTGAAAAATGAGTCTGAATACACAAACAGCTTTTGCAATATATTATCCTCATGCTGTGAGATAAACTGTTGATTAAAATTAAAAGCAAGACTGCCTTGATATTTCTGTTAAACAAAATAGTTTATGCAAGGAACCCCCTATTTCTGAATTTACTTTCCTCACACTAATATTTTAGCTGAAGCACTTAAGAAATAGAAATTTAGGTCATAAATGACAAGCCGTCATTTTGGTGGGGGTGGGATGTGGAGAGACATTTTCCTCTTACCCTTATTTGGTGAATGTGGTGAATTTGCCACTCTTTGTATTTCCTTGTAGGGACCGAAGCAATATCCCTTCGATGACCTGTATCTGGAGAAAGGAGGAGACCCCAGTAAGAAGCCACCAGCGGTGACACACTATGAAATTTGAAAGTTGTTCGAGTGCTACATTTCCGTCAGTTCTGCTGGGGAAGGAATCTTCTCTAGTGTTCGTGGGCAGATGTTAACACTTGCTCTTCAATGTTCAACTGCTGACTGCAGTGAAATATATCAATGACACCTACTGTGCTAGTTGTCTTCTGTTGGTTTGAGAAGGCTGAATTATAGCTAATGAAGCTGAGTGACCTTTGCCATTTTTCTAAATGGGATAGTATCTGTGGGGCAAAGTTACGAGTGCAGACCTAGGACTGCTGGTCATTTATGTACCTTGTGCACAAACATTCCTCAACTGTGCCTGTTTATGTGGGCAATACTGCCTGTTACCAAGGTGTTTAATGCATGTGCTGCTGGGAGTTGAACTGGAGTGTCACCGTATACTGTGAAACGACAGGCAGAAACAGATTGGCAAGTGCCAGTCCTTTGGAGTCTTGTGTGGATAACTGTCTGCCCTTACTGGTAGTTGACTTTGATCTCTTCCTGGTCTAGATGCCCTCTCAAGTTTGCACAACCAGTAGGAAGCACTCGTGAGGCACAGAGCCTTGCAGTGTGTAGCTTGAAGCTGACAGCAGAGCTGTGTGGACAGCAGCGGTACAAAAAGGCTAATGAGCATGTTCAGCTCTGGCCAGACCTGCTTTGATCCAAGTGCACAGGTGCCCATAATCGTTCTTTTATGGCCTGAGTTCATCCACCTAGCCTGGACTTATATCTGACCCATGAAGTCTGACTGTTGTGCTGCAAACCACTGGTCTTGAACCTATAGCTTCAGCAACAGTTTGCTTGGGAAAGTTATAGATACAGTTATATTAAGCTCCTAGATTTGTCCAGCTTCACTCTAACATAAGGTTTTTTTCCCTCTTGTTACTGGAGGAGACAGTACCTCTAGTACTGATTCACAGTGAGTGTTCTCAACTTTGCTGTTCTATGCCTTAGGCCCCACTGTTTAGTTGCAGGAGTGTATGATCATGGAAAGCTGAGAGCTTGGGCCGCTCTAGGTGCTTCCTATAAACTGGATGCTGTGGTCTGCTCTCAGCACCCTGTCATGGCTCATAGTTTTGTACTTTAAAAGAAGTAGGTATATGAAGACACTGATTCATGGTTTTCCCATCTGTAAAGATTTTAAACCCCAAATTCTAAAGGGACTGTTGGCTTGATTTTTGTGTAGGGGTTTCTGTAAGGATGTATTTTCAAGGGAGTTATGGGATTGAATGCTAGGACATAGTTTTATTTGCACCTAAGTATTTTTAACTCCTTTGGAGGTGCTCAACAATCAACATTTCTCATAGCTTTTGTAAGCTGTCACCTTTTCTTCTTGTTGCAGAAATGCTTCCTTTTAAATTATAGTCAATGATGTTTTATCCCAGAAGGGTATTTAAGTGGTTTTTTGAGCTATGGGGACCTTAAGACTCAATTCTGTTTTGCAGGATAAAACACTCCGTAGGGATACTTTAGCCGAGAATTACCATCCACAGCACTTAGATGGCAGCACTATATACAATGTTACGAGAGCTGTAAGAGTCTTCAAGTAGAATGAAGGTGATCAGAGCAGTGATAGGAACCCTGCCTTGGTGCGTGTGATAGTGCAGCACTTGCACTGAGGCAGGTCTCGGCCCATCTGGCTCATTATGCAGCATTCCAGTGCTCTCTGCTGCTGCCCCCTTTGTGGACTTCCAATCCCAGTTTCTTCTAAATGGTAATTGAATTATGGTTTTCTTCATGGGGAAGGCACAATGGGTTGGGCAGATAATAGGGCTCACAAATCCTTAAAAATGGGGTTTGTAATGTAGGCATTCTTTTCTTAAAGCAGGAGAGATATAAGGGAAGAAGGCCTGGGTCGTTCTGCATATTTTTTCCCGGCAGTTAAAATACTTTTAGAAAAACACATTCCCTTCTTCACGCCCTCAGGATTCATTAAATTTGTAGCTATGGCAAAGTTCTTCTGAGGGGGGTGGCGGCAGCCGCAGCAGAGCCCGGCTCCAGCTGTGGTGTCCTTGGCCTCCGGCGTGAGCCATCCAGGGCCGCTGGACGGAGCCTGTTCAGGTATCCGACAGAGGGAAGCTGCCCGGGAGCGCCGGGCCCCGCCGCGGCCGCTGCTGAGGGGCAGCGGGGCGGGGTTCCGGGGCCGGCCCCGCGCAGGCGCGGTGCGGTGGGGCGGGCGGCGTTCTGGGCTCCCCGCGGCCACCGTCGGAGCGCCGGGCTGCGGGAGCGAGCGGCGCGGGAGGCAAGGCAGCCAACCGGTAAGGGCCGCCCGCCCCCCCGACCCGACCCGGCCCGGCCCGGCCCGGCCCGGCCCGACCCGGCCCGGCCTGGCCTGGCCCGCCCCGGCCCGGCCCCGCGGACACCGAGCCGGGGCAGGGGCCGGGGGCTGCCCCTGCCCTGCCGCGCCCCTGTCCCCCCAGCGCAGGGCTGCTGTGCTGCCCTGCCCGTCTCGCTGTCGAGACTCCGCTCCCAGGTCCCATGGCACCGTTTGTTCTCCGCCGGCTGGCAGGCAGCGGGCGGGGAACGGCCGAGGGAGCTCAGCTGTGTGACCTGGGCCGCGGAGAGGCCTCTGGCGTAGCCCAGAGCCTGTGTCTGACACCCGTGTCCGAGGTTAACGCTTTCCTCCTAGACCCTTGCTCTTTTTCACCATCCCACCGTGTAATGCTGTTGTGCAGACAAACACACGTGAGACGCGTGTGCACTGCCATCTGAGCAGCACTGTGTAGTGGGCAACAGCTTCTGAAACTGCGCAGAGCACAAGAAGTTTCTTTACATACCATGGGAGCTGTCATGGAGGAATGTGCTGAGCCCTGCCCTGCAACAACCCCGCCTTGAACACACCAGTGATTAGCTGAGATTAGCTGAGTGTCTCTGTGCTTTCTGTAATCGGGGTTTATAATAAGCACATACGAGAACAGCTTGGCTATAGGGTGTTGGGGAGCTGTGGAAGGAGGGTGTCAGAACAATGCAAGCGGAAGGGGCAGTACAGAGATTTTAAATTGACACTGGGATGTGAAAACTGTAGGGACAGGTTGTGTCTTAACCATTGTGTCATGGTTGAGGGGTGTTTTTCAGGTCTTGGGGTGGCTGCTTGTCACCCGGGTGACCTTGGACAAATCTTTTTGTTCTGCCCAAGTTTCACTTTTAGCTAACTGGGGGGAGGTCAGCCTATCAGGTCCATTGTGTGCAGTGCTGGAAGTCCAATATCAGCAGGAACTGTTCAGAGAGGAATGGTTGGGTGTCCAGAGGCAGGAGGAGGACTGGGAAAGTCAGTGGGAGGGGAATTCTGATTGACAGTATTGGGGTGGTGCAAGAGAGAGAAGGCCTCTCTAGAGTGCTATTAGGGATAATAATCATGACAGCTTTGAGGGTCAGTTAGCTCATACAACAACCATAGTCTTATTATAATGTACTGTAAAGCTGTAAGTATTTCAGGTTAGCAAAGGTGAGGAATTTTTGCCTCTAACAGCATTGTTTGCATGGTCTATTGTGATTTGGGAATTTTCACTGTTTAGCTGCCTGCTCTCCATTTCTCAGTAGTGAGGTGTGCTCTGACCTGTCAGGTTTTGCTTTGCAGCCTGTTACCCTTTAATGTCTGTGCAGGAAGCCATGGCTGGGGAAACCTTTGGGGCTGAGATGCATTAATATATTAGGTCTGTAATCGGATGGATGTCTGTAGAAGAACGATGAGGAATTGTCATGATTAATTAATTAGAGGTCCCGAGAAAAGCATGAGCTTTCTTGGAAGTCTTAGATGCTATTTTGAGAGACGACAGCAGGTGGCAACCTCTCCTTAAAAATTCTATTGTGGAAGAGTTCAATGCTTGCAAGTTTTTCTCAGGCAGCTGCAGGAGTTTGCTAAAGAAGGGCTTTTTCCCCGCGTTAAGGATTATGAGTCCTCTCTTGGATCCAGACACGCACAGTGTATAGAAGGATCACTTCTCTAAAAGTAAGACTTAAATCAGGCTTTTTTATTTTCCCCTTGCAAACTCAAATCTCACTGACTTAAGAAGGAGATGCTGCTGTATCTCTGCAGATCCTCATTTGCAGTGGACGCGAACTGCTCGGATGTTCTTAAGAGATAGTGTGATACTGTGATCTTTTGGCTTCTTATGCACCCTCTGTGGGCCTTCTCAAGTGTTGGAACTACTGCTGGTGTGCCTTTAGGGCCAGGGACACAGTGAACCTGTTCAATACCTATGATCCAGCACTTCCAGTTGTTCTGTTGACATTGAGCCACTCTAAATGGAGTATTGTTTGCTTTCCTCCATTTGGGTGGGCTACCATGACCAAGACACTTTACCTTCACATTCTGTCCTGACTTAAGTTTGTGAAAAGAGAACAGTAATGATGCAGTAATTGACTTTCTTACGTAAAACACTCTATTGACAAGAGAATCCAAACAATTGATTAATACTGTTCCACACAAGTTTTGCAGCTTATCTTTATTTGCTCATTAAATGTAAATTATTTCAGCCATGCAGTCAGTCCAGCACAGAGGTAAGGAGGGGGAGCTTGTACCATTTACCCAAGTTTGCGATGGTTGCACTCTTCACTGATTCCTTACCAGTTAATTTCCTATAGGGAAGAGGTCTCTTGGCCATTGTCTGTTAATGTTCACAGGGAAGTTGCCCTCTCAAAAGTCAAGAAACAGTGAGGTCTGAGTGTACAGCCAGCTCCTACAACTGATGGATTGTAGCTGGAGGAGGAAGAGGCAAGAAAGGGACTGGTAAGGAACATACCAGCTGTCCTGCCCTCCACACTGGTGGAGTCAGGTAGAACCTTGTGCAATAGACTGTTGCTAGCAGATTCACCTGACTTCTGGGGATATTTTCATTCCCCTCTGCCAGTGAAGGGAGAAGACCTGGACAGGGTTCCTGCAGTAGTACAGGAGACATGAGTAGGTTCTGGAAAATCTTGAGAGATGCACTGCAGAGAGAATGTGGTGGACCACTAATGAATACTCCACAAAGTGTCTACTGGAAGATTGGAAAGTAAGCTTTAGAGTTTTGTTATGGTGATGAGATGACCTTACCAACTCTGTTCCTTTGGGGCATGAAGAAATAGTTGCACTTTTTTAACTGTTCAGAGTCTGTTGGGCCTTAACTAAGTTGGGATAAGCTTAATGTGAGAATAGCAGTTGGCAGTTTGAGCTCTGGGAGACACTGCTGCAGACTAACGCTAAAAAGCATTAAATAGATTCTAGTCAATCAGCATATACTAATAGTACATGGGTGAGAGAGAGGGGATGTCCTTAACTGACTGGTGGGGGAGAAGAAACCCTAAGAAGAGGTGTAGAATTATTAGCTGGGAGGTCCAAGCCCAAGAAGTAATGCTGACCAAACTTCCCTTGTGTGGACCTCAGGAGGCCGTAGTTTCTTACAAGCCCTGCATCTGAACAGAGGGCCATGTGATGCAGGTTGTGGTTTATGCAGTGTCAAGTAACCAGGAGAGGTTAATCACAGCAAGCTGACAAGATGCAGAGGGTTTTGCTGTGCTGCCTGCTGACAGTTTTGCTTCATTCAGCATGATACCATCTGAGCGTACAGTTCTGTTTAGCTAGAGTTAAAAGACTGCAGTGCAGCCAAGCTCGAAAAGTTTAGGAACTGCTCATGAGAGTGACACCACTAGCCTGTGAATGCTATGTCCACACATCACTTACGATGCTTAGAAGGTCAGTTTGTGGTCAGCGATGGAGAGGTGCTGGGTGCTTTCTCCTCAGCAAGAATGGGATCCTATGCAGAAAAAGAATTATTTGTATTGTATTCAATTTTATTTATAATCAGTTTTGCAGCTTCCCAGCTGCCTGCTGTTGATGTTTGATTTTCAGTTAACCTGCTACATTGTTGGCCGACTAATCTCTATCTGGAGACATGGGGAAATTTTGTTCCCATTTTACAGGTGTCACTTGATCTATCCTGAGTAAATAAAAAGAATTGCTGTCAGCAGTGCTGAGATTGAAACTCCGTAGTTACTTGTGGATTACTTCTCACCTTCTACCATTTGCTGGCTCAAAGAGAAAGTCAAATCATTTTTTTCCTTTTGTTTTTCACGGGAGTAAGAACAAAGTACATTAACTGAATTGGCACATTATAGCATTGCACTTTGTTTTCTGTTGCCACGTCACTTTTCTGCTTGGAATTTAGCCTGCCCTGAGATTCCTTCTGCTCCCTTTTTGCTTATGTACATACTGAGATTAGCTTGTTTGGAGAGAGCAACTAGTGCTAGAGCAAAATACATTTGTTTAAATTAATTTCTGCAGCTGATCTAAACCAGCCTGGACTGAAGACTTGAGTATGTTGTTTAATTTAGATCCCCTTCCTTTTTCTGAAACTCTCCTGTTATTGGGACATATGAAAAAGAGAGATATATATGAAAGAAAATATGGGGTCAGACAGTGGGATTGTAGGGGGTGTTTTTTAATGACTTCTTTAATGTCCTGATTCATTCCAGTAAAACTGTATTCACTACCTCAGGAAGTAGCAATTAACTTCATTCTTTTGAGAGCAATGTGTTCTCATCTTGGTAAGGGGAATATTTTGTTTCTGATGTGACCATTTTCATGTCAACTGTATCTCTCTGTTCTAAACTGTGTGAAATTTCTTTCAGAGTCTAGAAAATGAAGCTAAAAGAAATTGAGCGAACAGCTGTGCAGGCATGGAGTCCAGCAAACAACCACCCTATTTACCTAGCAACAGGTAAAGTTCTTCACAATTTGTGAATATTAGAATATGAATCACAGAGAAATTTTATGTAGAGTTGTATGGGTTTTAGCTTTCAACAGTTTCCACCTTGGTAGTCTCTGGAAAACTTAAAAGCAATATACCAAAAACATTACAGCTTTTATGTGTTTTTCAAGTAACTAGTAGAGGATTACTTCTATGCCAACTTTGACATTTAAAGGCGAGTGATTTTTCAAAGGTTGAATACATGATTTTTTTTATTTCTGATTTGTAATTAAGACTGTATGGACTCCAGTGCTGCTTGCTGTTCTACATTACATGCTTGCTATGCCTGTGGGGGAAAAAAAAATTAATTCAAGTAATGTTCATTTAAGGTCACTTTTATTTGTCTGTCTTCAGTCATTATCATGTGGCTTGACAATCAAATACTATAAACCTCTTCTCCCTAAAGTTGCCTGTTTTGATTAGCATTCCATTTTCAGTACTTCTGCAAAACCTTAAATTATGTTTTGTTGATTTTATTAA
This sequence comes from Corvus moneduloides, assembly GCF_009650955.1. NCBI lineage: Eukaryota > Metazoa > Chordata > Aves > Passeriformes > Corvidae > Corvus > Corvus moneduloides. The sequence goes on along the minus strand of NC_045483.1, from coordinate 19,212,682 downwards.
TTAATCACTCTTCTTACAGTAATTTTATTTCCTGAAGCAGAAGGTCAACCTCAGTCAGTCACCGAGTTGGCAGCAGGCAAGTTTGTCTGTGTGGAGCTGACAGCTGTGGTGGTTTTGTTGGGTTTGCATGGTAGGGCTTGGTAGCTGGGGTGGCTTCTGTAAGAAGCTGCTAGAGGCTCCCGCTGTGTCCGCTGGAGCCAATGCCAGCCAGCTTCCAGGCGGACCCACGGCTGTCTGAGCCCATCAGCGGCAGTGGGAGTGCCTCTGGGATAACACAGTAAGAGGGAGAAAAAATGCCCTATGTAACTGAAGCACAAGAGAGGAGGGAGAGTATGTGAGAGAAATAATGCTGCAGTCGCCAAGGTCCATGCAGAAGCATGGGCCGGAGGTGCTTCAGGTGCCAGAGCAGAGATCCCCCTGCAGCCCCTGGTGAAGACCTTAGTGAGGCAGGCTGTCACCCCCACAGCCCATGGAGGTCCATGGTGGAACAGCTAGACGGCTACAATCCACCATGCTAGAGCAGGTGGATGCCAAAGGATGCTGTGGCCCTGTGGAAAGCCCACGCTGGAGCAGGCTCCTGGTAGGTCCTGTGGCCCCATGGAGAGAGGAGCCCACACTGGAACAGGTTTGCTGGCAGGACTTGGGACCCTATGGGGGACTGAGGCTGGACCAATCTGTTCTGAAAGACAACCCCATGGAGGGGACCCACATTGGAGCAGTGTGTGAAGAACTGCAGCCTCTGAAGAATTCGCATTGGGGAAGTTTGTAGAGAACAAGGCCAGAGTTTTGGTTGAACCAAAGGTCTTGGCTTCAGTTTGCTTTGCATCAGAAACTGTGTTGTTTCATAATTTGTACTGCTTTTTAACAGTCCTTTGGGCACTTTCCGTGCTGTAAGCATCCCTGTGGTAACTGGGGGACTGTTTGCCTGGCAATGTCCCACTAGGCAGTGTTAAATCAACTTTTAGCTTTTATTCTGTAAGAATAAGGAGAAGGAAGGAAGCCACCGATTTGTGACTGCTAGCTGTCTGTGGGTTGCTGAGGCACGTTTAGTTGGTTAAGGTTGAACTTAGGCTGTAGAGTAGGTTTAGAAGGTCTGATTAAGACATGTGGTCATGGTTGAGGAGCAGTGTGCAGAAGTACTTGGGATCATAATTGTAGCTGGATTTTATGATGTCACTGCAGTTGTAATTTAGAGAAGAACTTAATATCAAAAGCCATAGCTGCTTGGAGGAGGTACATGAGTTACATCTATCCCAAGAAAGAAAGTTATCTGTGCAACAGTAACCTTGTGTGTCCAGAATCTCCTGAAGAACTTTTAATTTCTTTCTAATTTGTTGTCATAATTGTTGATTCCTTTTTCTGAGGTGTTCAGGCATGTCCTGTTTTGAGCTGTTACAACACCAAGGTTGTGTGACTATGAAGAACAGGTTTTCAGTGCCTTGCTCTTTTTGTATCTTGTGCTTTTGATAAAAATACCCACTTGTGTTGCCCTTGTACTTCTACTAGGAACATCTGCCCAACAACTGGATGCATCCTTCAGTACAAATGCCACCTTGGAAATATTTGAGGTTGACTTCAGGGATCCCTCCCTGGACATGACGCAGAAAGGAACACTTCCTGCCTCAAACAGGTACTAGAGGCTCATACTGATGTATCAATCAATGAAACTGGAAAGGGTTTTCTGGTGCAAGAAAGGAGAGGAGGAGGCAATGTTTACAGCATATAAAGTGATCTTTTGAATCAATTGACCTCTCTTCAAAAATGGAACATTTTTGTTGATACAGATCTTATTGGGTATAAAAGTAGGGCAGTTGGACTGTTACAGAAATTTGAAATTACTTGTATGATAGTCAGTCAGTAGAGACATTATGTATAATGTGAAGTTGCTGGGACTAACAGTTTGCACTGAAGAGGCTATAGAGAGTGAAACTTACCTTCCAGCTTTTTAAGACAAGATGGTTTCTTAGGCTCATCAGTGTGAGTGACATTACACCCAGTGTAAAATACAGCCGTGATTTCTAACTAGTGGATTTTAAAGGGTGTTAGCATATATTTCAGATAACAGCTCTGGAAATGATGGCACATAGATCTCTTAACTAATTTTCAATAAAGTGTAGGCTAGAGGATTTCACCCACCAAATCCCATGTGAGGTCCTAACAGTTTTAAACAAACAATGAAACAGCCAAAAAAATAGAGACAACTTCTTCCTTTTTAAGTTCCCTTTAAAAGTCTTGGGAAGGAAGCTTATTTCCTTTTTTTGCATGCAAGAGCCACAGTCCTCTTAAAAGGGAGATGATTGTTTAAAGTGCAGACTGATGGATATGTTTGATAGGTTGAAACATGGATGTGAGTTTTGGTAATGAGGAGGGTGTCTTGCTTTCCACCAAAAATCGTGGCTTATGCCAGCTTTATTTTCTTCTTTTTTTAGATTTCATAAGCTGATCTGGGGGAACTTTGGAAATGGGGCTCTGGAGTCTTCTGGAGTGCTCATTGGTGGAGGGGATAACGGAGTCCTGACAATGTACAGTGTGCACCGCATCTTGACTTCAAAGAGCGACCCTGTCATTGGGCAGACAGAGAAACATTCCGGTCCTGTTCGAGCCCTTGACTTCAACCCTTTCCAGGTGTGTAACATTAAGATACCAAAGGAAAGTTAACCTCTGTGTTAGAAAATACGTTCCTTTGTGCATAGAGATTTATAAATTGACAGAATAATTTTTAAATTTAGAGGCATGGTAGTTGTGGCACAAAGCTGGTTTGAGACTCAGATTTGGGTTCTGTTCGCAGCTTTGCCACTGAATTCCCCTGTCATCTTGTTCAAATCTCTTACCTCTCTATAAAAACATGTCCTGTAATATTGTTGTATGTTAAACCATTGTTCTTTTGAAATTAGAGCTTCTATTTTTTTTATTTGTTCAGTTGGTATTTAATTCAGTGGGTCTCTGATCACACTTGAAGGGACTGCAACATAAACGAGGAGTGAACAGACCATGGTTCTTGTGGTAGCACAAAGGCAAATGGAAAATTGTCTGCAGTCAGTTGTGAGAAACCTGCATCTTCTCAGAAGAAATGTCCTTGGTGCCAGGATGCAGGGCAAAGGCTCAGCTGGCCAGAGATGGTGGCTTCCAGGCCTGCAGCAGAATTTCATCAGATTAACAGCAGCCACCTGAACAAAACAAACAAATTTTAAATGTGTCCGTACTATGCCACAGTGGAAGGCATGCAAGCCAGAGACATGCTTGGTTTATAATCCAGTTAGTACCTTTATACTTGCCAGTGGCTGTGAAATACAGCTCTCATCTCACTTTGGAAGATTTTGGGGTTTTTGCTTCCACTTATTTTTAAGAAATCTGTACTTTTCCCTTGTGAGCAGGAATCTCAGCTGAGCTTTTCCTTTTACAGAGTAATCTCTTGGCTTCCGGAGCCAATGATTCTGAAATTTTCATCTGGGACTTGAATAATTTCAGTGTGCCTATGACTCCAGGGACTAAATCCCAGGTAAACAAGCTTTTCCTCTGGGCAATACTCCTGCAGTTTTGTATCTCAGTAGGCAAGACAAAAAGATGTGTGTGGACACATACCAGCCTAGTCAGTGTGTGAAAGGGGAATGACTTTGATGTCTGTCAGCAGAAAGATGAATCAGAAGAGACTGATTGGTTTCATGCTTGGGGGTGGAAGAACTGCTGTAAAGGGGAGGTAGGCTGGCAAGTTCTGGAAGGATGCACTTTGCATGGATGGGTAAGCTCTTTGTGGATTTGAATCGAGTAACTGACCAGTTTTATCTTGTGATCCAGCTGGGGCATGTACGATGGATTAAGAAGGTTTATTGGACCTTCTCTGAAGAATGAATTTTTTTCAGGCTTCAGCTGAGGCTTTTCATACCTCATGAAAGTCATATCCCTAGCAGAGCCAGCAAGCCATTAAATGCATCTTGGCTATTGCTCCCAGATAATGTTTCCAGAGTTTGAAGAGGAAGAAGTTTCTGATCTTCTGATGCTTATTATATTATTCAGGACAATCAACTCCTGAAAGTAGAAAAATCATAGTAAACTTGGCTAAAAGCAGGCCAGGATTTTCCTCCATTAAGTCTCTTGTTTGTTTCCTTGCCTATCTCCTGCATTGCAGTAGATACAGTAACAGCAATTAGCCATGAATACTTCATCGTTTTCCATCTCACTGCACTCCTGAAATGTTGCACAAGGTCATCTTTCCATTTAAGTTCATCTAAGAAGTTGGGGTAGAAACATACATATATGCTCAGCTGCAGTTCTCTCTGGAGTGATTTATAACACATTTGGCCGATGTAGAATCCAGTACCTGCTTCTAAAATGCAAAGGTACTTTTCCAGGTGACATTCCCTCATAGAATTTTACTGTCCACTGTACTCTGAGTAAAGGACTTTCCCATGTCTTTCTGGTCAGTGCTGCTGGTATTTCCAGTTAGTTGATCAGCAGTTGAAGAGAGAAATCTATGTATCATCAAATCTCTAATCCCTTAGTTAAGCTAGTGGCAGACTCCTGTGATTGATGTTCCTTCAGCTTGGGAATAATGGACATGTGGCCTTTCCTGTCTTGGCAGCCTCATGAGGACGTCAGTGTGGTGTCCTGGAATCGGCAGGTGCAGCATATCCTGTCCTCTGCTCACCCCAGTGGCAAGGCTGTGGTTTGGGACCTCAGGAAGAATGAGCCCATCATCAAAGTTAGTGACCACAGCAACAGAGTGAGTGGAAAAAAGCCTGCATTTCTAACTACCTTAAAACATGCCACATGTGACTACAAAGCAGTGGCACAGACTCTTGGCATAAGGGGTTTTATTCTAGGAGCTGTTGGAACTAGTTCTCTTGGAGCTGTAGGACCTCATTTTATTCTTTCTCTAATGAAATGGGGCAACAAGATCCCTTACTTTTCCTAAAATTCAGGCACTTTTGCATTCAGTTTCAGTGTTCACAACTCCTATATGAGAAGCTTCCCAGCTTTCTTCCTAGGTCAGCTTTGGACTTTGACTTCTGTGTGGTTAGTGGGGGTTTTTTTGCTGTATAGAGAAGGTAGAAATACTTGCTGCCTGGAGCAAGACATTGCTAGACTTGGTTTATGTCAGGCATTCAAGGCAAGTTCAGTACAGAATGACATGGCTCTGTGCCATTTGTGCTTTTGGCAGCTTGCTTTGCTGAATTTTCAGCCTGTGCTATTTTTGTCCCTAGATGCATTGCTCAGGAATGGCCTGGCATCCAGAAGTTGCAACCCAGCTAGTCCTTTCCTCTGAGGATGACCGTTTGCCAGTGATCCAAATATGGGACTTACGCTTTGCTACCTCTCCTCTTAGCCAGCTGGAAGGGCACACCAGGTGAGGACTTGCATGTTGTGTTGCATCTTTTCAAGTCAGATATCTGGGAGACTGGACTTGGGGGGGGGAAGTATGATTTTCTCCTTGGTCTGCTTTCTTTCCCAGATGAATCTGGTTGAAGGTAGAGATGAGAACTAGCATTTCTGAGCCTGAGTGCGGGTGCATGGTGCTTTCTTAGTGACTGGGTGACAGAGTTGTCTGTACAGGAAATACGACTGATTTCTTTCTGATCTATTTTAGGGGAGTTCTCTCTGTTTCTTGGTGCCAGGCTGACCCTGAACTGCTGTTGAGTAGTGCCAAAGACAACCGAATCTTGTGCTGGAACCCAAGTATGGGGGAGGTACGTAACCACAGCTAGCAGTACACATGGTATACTTTATAGAGTTGTGTGCTTTGCTGTGTGTTTGTGTCCTTCCCTGTATTCTTGTGGAGTGTCAATGTAATTCCCTCAAGCATGTCTTCTGCACTCTTTCTGTCTGGAGTGAATGAGTGTTGTCCATATCCCGGCTGAAATCGGTTTTCATTGAGTCTAGAGATCATAGAGGGAAGAAAACATTAAGATTTAGTTTCAACTATTTATGATTACTCTTGCTGTGCTCGTACTTTAGTGTTCTCTGTTTCCATGTGTTTCTTCTTTTTCCTTTTCCTAGAGTAGTAAGTTCTTTTGGGAGGAAATTTGAAGGAGAATAAGTTAGAGAGGGTCACTGAGAAGCCAACAATGTAGCTAAATAATGTGTGTAAACTTTGTTTACAGTAAAATGGTTTCACAGGTATGTGCTTACCTAGTCACACATCTGAGAATTACCATACTTGGTATATTTAGGTATCACCTGAATTAAACTGGGCTTCTAAAAAAATTTTTATGCACACCCATTCATTCAATGCTGAGTTCGTGGGTAAAACTGAACTTTGGACAGTGCAGTTGATCTTGATGATAGCATGGGGAAAGTACTCTAACAATACTGAACAAAGTCCAGCTGGGATCCCCAGGCTAGATTCATTTCATAGGACAATATCCTCAGCTGACCACTTTTGCCTTGGAGGCAAGGAAAAAAATGAATCAATTTTCCTAAAATGCATGAAATGCTGCTGTTGTAGTTTCATGGGATTTGATGTTCACTTTGTCTAGATCTCTAGTGGTTAGAAGACAATCAGACTCTAAAATGTTCCTGATGCCTAATTTTTACAAAAGTATTTTCACTGTCTTTTAACGGAAAAGTTAAAAAAAAAAAAATAGTGTGGCTGACTAATCTTTGTGCATGCTGCTGTAGATTTCCAGAGTCCAAATTCAAATTAGACTTTCACGTATAAACGATTGTTAGGGGGCTCTTTTTGACTTGGTACCAATGAACAGCAAATTTTCAGGTGAAAAAGCTGGGAAGGTTTGCAGTATTAAGGATTAGTACAGTTATACACAATGGCTGATCTTATAAGGTTTGAGGGAAGTACTGGTTTCTTTGGGTTTGGGCAATGTTTGGTTTTTTGGGATTTGTTTGTTAGTTTTTCTATTTGGCAATGTAGATTTTAATATAAGCAAATTACATTAATTTGCTTGTACCTGGAAAAGAAAATACAGATCATGTTCCCACAGAAAACAAAGTTGTGATTGTCTATGCTTTGTTCCTAAAAACCGTAAAGGAGATAGATATATTTATTTTACAAACCAGAGGTTTAAAGTCAAGGCTGCATTAGTGAGTTGCCCAACATCAGGCAGGAAGTCTGTGACTGGGCCATGAATTGAACTTTGGGTTTTTGAGTGCTGAACCATAAACTTGTTGGCTGCAATGTCCTTCGTAGTTCATGTGCAGCTATTACATTCCTCTCTTCTTGTTCTTTTTTTTTTTCTTTAGGCTCTTTATTTTCCTTGTCACATTTGTTACTCCACACTATTCTTTCTGTTTATGTGTTCTTGCTCTTGACACATTCTTGCCTCTTGAGTTCTGGTTTTATTGTATTGTTTTCTGGTGTCTCTCCTTTGGTTAACAGCAAATGTGACAATGCTCTAGTACTCTGATTCAGCAGTATTTGGGAAGCAGAGCAAAAGTGACTTCTTGCTTTTGGATTTTGTTCTACAGTCAGAATCCAGTTTTTCATGAGCTTTCTGTGACTTCCAACTGTTTGGACTCAATATGCTATAATTTGGTTGCAAATGCACCCTTCAAGAAGCAAAAATAAGAGATTTGTATGGAATGGTGACATGTAAATAAAGTGATGTGCTTGCTGTGGGCAAGTAATTCGGGGAAAGCAGGAGGCTATTAGTGTTGTGCTTCTGTCTTCTCTCTTTCTATGATAGGTGGTGTATGAGTTGCCCATTCGGAGTCAGTGGTGCTTTGATGTCCAGTGGTGTCCTAGGAATCCTTCGGTCTTCTCTGCTGCCACTTTCGATGGGTGGATCAACGTTTATTCTGTTATGGGTGGGAACTTGGAAGCTCAGCAGAGGACGCAGGCTGACAAGGTGAAGTCCTGTGACCGTGTTACACCTTGGCAGACTGGCAGTTTCTCCCGTGACTGCTCAGAGTGGTAGAGGCACACGTGTGTAACAGTGTGATTTTTAAGCAATGCAATCTGTCCCATGCACCAGGACCTATGGTTGTATGGTGTGGGAACCGGAAGCTACCTGTGTGGGAGCTTAATAATCCCACCAAATCCCAAAGGTGACCACATGGCCTCTGACAAAGTGTGTAAAGAGAACCAAGATCAAGTGCAGTTGTGATGTTAAGATCTATTTTATTGTTATTACCGTTAGACTAAAATTAAAGCAGCACACAAGTTTTTCTTGTCATTAAGTTAACATTAAATACATTGATACTGATTAATAGGATACATTATTCTTCATTACTTTAGAAGATAATTTTATAAAGTGGCTTGCAAACAACTATTAGCAATTTTCCTCAAGTGTGTTGACTACAACTTGGAGCATGTTAATATTTTTGATACTGAAACCCATTACTTAGTCAATGAATAGATGAGCAAACTCTGAACAGATTAAATGTCACTACTGTCTAAAATTTTAGTTTTAATCTTGTGTCTGGTCTTTTAATTCCCTCCCTCTGTCCCAGCCAACAAATGCCTTACAATACAGGTTTTAAGAGAATACGTATGAGCTGGCTTAAGTGTTATTTATATAGTCATTTACAGCTGACTGAGTTTAGTTTCTTAGGATTTGCAAGAGACCGAAAATACTTTATCAAGCAACAGCTGTGGGAGATTAAGGATTTATTTAACCCATGGAGAATTTTCTTTATCTGTGTTCTTTATGTGCATGCACCGCACTTCCACTGTTCAAAACTGGGGAACAGTAGTGTCAAATAATTCCTGCATAAATTGAATAACAAGCTAGAACACAAGCAGAAGGAGATAATGACAGTTATGGTGGCAGGAAGTTTGTGACCAAGAGTTCTCTCTCTTACAAATTCAGTAGTCTCAGGACAGAAACTCTGTTGCAGGCCTGGTTGTGTATATTTATTTCTTTAAGGTTTAGGATGTTTGATTTGTTGGATATAAGCTGTTCTTCAAGAAATATTCTTTCTTTGGAATTGATTTCCCCTGAAGAAAGACAAAACATTGCCTGTGATTCTAAGGTTTGGCAACCTTAGCTTGATCAGGCTGATGTTGCTTCCTTTTGGGTGTGCTAGTTCGCTGAATTTTAAGGTTATTTCCTATGGCCCAGTCAAACTTGAGCAGGATTATCTTTAGCAAACAACAAATCTCTGCGAACGATGTTAAAAATGAAAAGTGCTTGTGAACAGCATTGTGCCTATGTTCACTGACTCCCTATATGTAGAAATCTGGCTCAGGGGCCACTTTTGACTCTTGTCTAGACAAGAAAGTTTTATTTCGTCAGTCTCATCTAAGCTATAAAAGCTTGAGACAGTCCTTGAAATGAACCCATTTGAAAGACTCCAGCAACAAAAAGGGAGTCAGAATTCCTTTGTAAGAAAAACAAGAAATAAGTTGGACAATTTTTGACCATATGTTGTCATTATCTTGCATAAAACAAGTAATTTTGCAACTGCTATGTTTGAGCTGGGTGCTAGGCCTAGCAGTGTTTGTTAGGAAATTCGCATCTTGCTAAGGAAAAATTACTTGAAAATCTCTTAGGGTAAAAAATTCCTTGAGAAATGTTTTCTGGAACTGTTTTGAAATGCCATTTCTCTTGCATCGGGGCTTGGTGTTATTCCAGAAGGAGGTGCTGTATTAGCCTCATTCTTCATCAGTGTGGAAAGTAACTAATTCCTAAGCAATGTTTTATTGTGCTTACTCCATACAGAAAGGAATTGAATTATATTTCTTCCTATTTCCATCTGATTCTAGATCTCTTCCTCCTTCAACAACCTGGATCCCTTTGGCACAGGACAGAGCCTTCCTCCTCTGCAGGTGCCAGAGCAAGTAACTCAGACTACGTTGATTCCACCATTAAAAAAGCCACCCAAGTGGATTCGCAGACCTGTGGGGGTTTCATTTGCCGTAAGTGAATGGAGCATCCTTAGCTGAAAATGCAATAGATGTGTTGTCATGTGACACAATCCTTTTCTTTCACTGGAGAAACCTGTTGCTAGTTGGTTTAATGCCTGTTTAAGGTGCATTGTGGTGTCCCATGAAGTGAATTTTGTTTACTCTCTACATTCAGGTATATTTCCAACAAGAAAGAGTCCTGTAGCAGAGAATGGGAGATTATAAGTAGGAGTTAACAAATCTAAGAAAAATTCGTAAAAGCTGTCCTTGTAGGCTGGCATGCATTCCCATTCTTTCCTCTCTGTCTCCTTCCTATCCAGGCATTTAATTTTCTTCACATCTTTGCTCCTAGATTGTAAGGCTGAATTGTTCTTTTAGCTTGTTGCTTGACTTGTTCTCTGTCTGTCTAGTGCCTGCTCTTCACCTGATAGTTTTTATCATTGCAGTCTGCCTCTCCATGTAACGGAAGAACTAACAGTTCCAAATGGTACTTTTTCCTCTGTGCCTCTCTGGCATTCACAATTGGCTAGGCCTTACTGGATCTGCACAAGCGTCAAGTTTATCAGTGTTCAGCTGAAGGGCTCGTACTGTGAACTCCCTCAATGTTCATACCGTCCATACACACTAAACTCTTGGGTTCCTTGTGATCACTGCTGGAGCTTGGGTCTGCCTTGCTAAATGAAGAACTGAGTAGCTTTTACCTTTGTTTATAAGAATACTTACTGTGTCTCCCTCTGTTATTCTCAGTTTGGAGGAAAACTGATTACCTTTGGTCTTACCAAAGCTCCTGGACAGCAAATGCAGCAGACTTACCCACACCAGGTATTCATCAGTCAAGTCACTACTGAAACTGAATTCCTACTCCGATCCAAAGAACTGCAGATGGCCTTGCAGTCAGGGAACCTCCTTGATTACTGCCAGGGCAAGATCCAGACAGCCAAGCTACCATTTGATGAGAACCTTTGGAACTTCTTGAAGGTAGGATGGCTGTGGTGAAATACAGAGGTCAGTTCTTTTATGGTCCTGGGGTGGAATATGGTCCTCTCTAGCCATTTATATTTCTGTTCTTCAAAATATAAAATGGAATTGAATGAATAGACTAGTTACTTATCTAAAGAAAGTTGAGGTCTTGGAGGTTGTCTTGGTTTTCATTAGGAGTGGATTTGTTTGGGCTTCCTGAAACAGGATGTTTTCATCTCAACACACTGCCAAGCTGTATCTGCCTGCTACCTGTGGAGCTGTACATTATTATTTTTCAAGGTGAAGTCCAAATGGGCATTGAGATACCCCAGAACAAGGGAGAGAGCTGTGGTGGCATGAGGACTGACTAGCCTTCATGGACAATTTGGTAATGTGAGAGTTTGGTAATAAGAGGTGGTCGTCCTTCTGAAGAGGCAAGGCTTAGTCTTGGCAGGGGTGTACAGACACTCATAGCAGACTGTGTGGAGGGCAAAATACTGGGATCTTTTCCATAGTATTATATTTGCATAGAGAATCTTGAATAGGATGGCCAGCTGTTAGTCTAGGTGGTGACAGTGGTCTCCATTGCCACAATGTCTTCAGTTGCATCAAATGAGACACATCAAACTGTCATTTTTAGTCACTTTTTATAATCCATCTGGTGAATGGTCCCAAGAGACCACTGCAGCACTAAAAGGATCTATTACAATTGATTGTCTTAAAGTACAAACCAGGCTTCTGTACAAGAAGTGTCCTGCAGCACCATTCCTGCCTCTGCAGGAACAGTTTCTGAAATGGACTGTTTACAAGTATCTTATCCATGTATAGTTTGATCATTTGTGTAGTAGGAGCAGCATGCGACTTGACTGAGACAGGCAGATTCTCCTTGCAGAATGCTAATCATGCATTAAAGCATATAAATAGTGCCTATCAATTAGGCTATGTGCAGCCTGTGGGAATTTTTTGGATAGTCTGAAATCCTCATCCAGGGAGCTTCTGTAACAGTTAACTAATTCTTGTGAGGCCAGCTAGCAATTCAGGCAACCACCTTGTCTCAGTTTCATCCAGACTCAAATCAGTCAATTTTCTCAATGAAGAGATTAGCTTGGCTGTTCCTAAACTATCCAGGGAATTGATGACCAAGGACACTGGGCAGGTTACAGTCATGGTCTTGATATACAATTGTATCTCAGTTGTAACTGTGGCAAACTTGAGTTTTGCCCTTTTATTGTGATTATAACTTAAATTCTGTAAATGTTCCCACAATAGTCATTAGGTGGACTTTTCATAGTTGAGTTCTTTATCTATAAGCTGAGCTCTAAACTTTGCTGCTGCCAGAAGGAGCTAACTATTGTCAATGTGTAGATGTCCATGATTTTACATGTTTTTTATCTTTTTAATATCCATTGGGACTCAGGTGAATTTGGAGCAGGACTCCAGGATTAAACTTCTCAAGCTGCTGGGCTACAGTAAAGAGGATCTGCAAAAAAAGGTAAGGGGTATTTCCAATAGAGAGAAACCTTTACATGACTAAAGCTACTGCAGGAGAGTTTGTAGGGTCCCAACTGGAACTGAGCAAGTGATCTCATAGCACATGAAAGACCAAACTGTATGAAATTTCAGCTGGGACTCATGTGAAGTATACCCCACTAAAAAGCAAATGCAAGCACTTGTAAGGGTGTAACTGTAGGTGTAATGAATCAAACCAAAGGGGTCTTGAGTCCATTTATCTTCTTTTCGGTTGTTGGTGCACTGGGAAATGTTTAACAACAGTGCAGTTGTGAGAGCTTCTTTTAGCATTCAGCTCTCTGCATCTCAGGAGATTCCTTAACCGGGAAGAAGGTGACAGGTGGAGACAGTCTGGCATAGCACTGATGGATGCTTTGAAAGGAATAGATAGCCACTGATAGGCAGCCAGCCAGGAATAGGGTGAGGTGGAAGTTTTCCAACAGGTGAAAGAGCTGGGAGAATTGCTTCTGGGACTTGGCAGTTTCTTGGTAGTTTTGCTGTCCAGGTGCTTACTTTGATAGAGACTTAGATACTCTGTGTGTGTCTGTTACTTTTCTAGATTGCCTCATGTTTGAGTAACGGGATCCCAGATAAACAGCCTCGTCCTGAGGCAGATGGTACAAATGCTGCACCAGATCAGGTATGTCCTGTACCTCTTGCCAGCCTGGGAGAGCAGAGGAGGGCAGAATGAACTGCAAGGTCTAATTCCAACTGCAACTTATTGGGCTCAATGCCGGCATTGCAGAGAGCAGTTCACAGGCCTGTCAGACCCTCACAGGGTCAGACTAAATGATTATAACTTTCCCTTCTGGCTTTAAAACTAATCCATGAACAAGGAAGAAGGACTCCTGGCTGTTATTCCTGGAAGAAGGCTTGCTTCTGTGTTGATTTCTTCAGTGGTAGAATTAGCCTCACTGCAGCTTAACTTCATGCTACTGTTCTGGATTTCCTCTGTGAAGCTTCTGCTGTGGTATTTCTTTCCTTTTCACCTCTATCCTCTGAAATGTATTTTCACATAATTTTGGGATGTCCATCTTCAGATGCCTTCCAGCGCCTGGTACACTGTACATTTTTCTCCTCTGAGGTATCTAAAACTTATGTCCTCTGATTAGTAATCTTCTTCACAAGCCTCAAACACTGGCTGAGATACTTTAGGAGTAGCAATTGTGTCCTGCATTTCAGTAGAGCACCAGGCATGGCTGTGATCCAACCTGTTATTTATAGATTTTACTTGTTGGTCTTGTCTCTGTTCCCTCCAAAATAGTTCAGCTTGCTCAGGGGCTGATGGTTGAGCTGATGAATGCTGCCCAGCAGTGCTGTTGGCATTGCAGGTCTTGCACCATCATTCTCCTAAGCTTTGTTAGTTGCAGCACTGCTCTTGTTACTGCCCTTGTGAAACTGTGCAGATTGATAGCGCAGTGACAGGAGTTTCCAAATTGAAATTAGATTTATATGAGCATGCACAACGAAATGGAGAGCAGCCCTGTCCCACTCTGTGATCCACTAAACTGTTTTGGGTAGGATCTGTGTCTGCAGTGAGTGAAATAAGTTCTTGCACTTTTTGCACAGCTTTTGATGAATTCCAGCGATGATGTAGCTGCTGTTTCTTCCTCTTCAGCCTTTTTTGATAACCTCATCCCACAGAATATGAGCACATTGGAGATTCCTGTCACAGAAGGTACGTTACATGAAGAGTATTTCTGCCCTCTTAGGAAAAGGGGAGAGGAGAGAGAACCAGAAAATTAAGGGGGACCAGGAAGAATCTAGTTCACTCCAGCAGACGGACACTTTTAAAACACATGACCCCTTCAAGTGTCATGCAGCATATCTCATTGAGCAGAGAAATACTTTGCCCAGATAAGAGACCCATTAAAAATACAGAAGAATCTTCTAGATGATGGAAGACTTAGAGTCAAGTCAGTGGGTTTTTTTGGGTCTCCAAATTTTCCTTTAGCTGGGCTTTTAGCTGTTACTGCTTTTTACTGCCTGCTCTTTAAAACAAGCATCATCAGTGCACCTGAGTGATAACCCTTTGGGTTGACTCTACTTATCACTTCTGTAGATACAGATGGACTCATCAGCCAAGCCCTTCTGTTGGGGAATTTTGAGGGTGCAGTGGAGCTGTGCATGCGAGCAGAGCGCTTTGCTGATGCCATCATTTTAGCTATAGCTGGTGGGGAGAACCTCCTAAAGGAAACCCAGAAGCGCTACTTTGCCAAGCGGAAAACAAATCTCTCTGTGGTAAGCGATGGTTTTGTGTGTACACTGAGCAGGGGAAGGTGTCCACTGTCCTGGCAAATTTTTCTCTGAATATATGTGGAAATGCTTTTTCCATAATGCAGGAAGTAGAATGTCAGCAGAATCTGGGTGTTTCCTATCATGGGACATTTACTCTAATATCGTGGTAGTTTCATGACAACTTTATGTTGTCTACATAGTGTGTCTGTGTTCTCTGTCCTTTTTTTTTTAATGGTTTCTGTCTCAGCTTCTCGTGCTTATAACCTGTGGTGCATACTGCTCCTTTACAGCTCAACTAGGAAGTTCCTAGCTTATTAATTTATGAATGAAAGTGTAACAGAGGTTGGGATATCTTAACACTGTGTTCCAGTTACTGATACCAGCTGCTCTGAAACAAGATATGTGTTAGATCTTTAGTCTTGTCTAGTATGGCTGTTTCTATATTCTTTGAAGTGCTTTGTTGGGCATTTTTACTTTCCTTAGAGGCATCAGGTTCCAATTACTGTTAACACAGGGATGCTGAGATTGTTGGACCTTAACGTACAGTGAGGTAGTTGCTGCATAGTGGGAAGTGTGTTTGAAAGTGAGCTGTTGCTTAGGCTGTGAGCTTATCTTTGTCTTCAGTGGTTGACAGGCCTTCTGCTTCCCTTACAGCTGCTTTCCTGCATTGTGCAGCAGAACTGGCAAGATATTGTTTGCACGTGTGACCTACAGAGCTGGAAGGAGGCACTGGCCATCTTGTTAACATACTCAAAGCATGAAGACTACACTCAGCTCTGTGGTATGAAGTGTAATATGTTTTGATACAATTTCCCTTGCAGGGGGTTCCTCTGGACTGCTTACAGAAAGAAGTGGATAGAGTTAAGAGAGGAAAGCACTTCTTACCCATTACAGCTACCTGGAACTTAAATAAGTGTGGACTGTTGAGTCAGGAGAATGATAGATGCACACTGTAGCTGAGAATCATGGTGTGAAGTTACATTTGTGGGTATTTCCTGTGCCCTCTAGGAGTAGCATGGAAAAAAACAGGATAGATGCTATCACTAAGCTGAGACATGAAGAAAGTGATTTTTATTCCATAGAGAAAGGTATTTCCTTTACAGTAAAAGGTCCAGTGGGCTTCACTCCATCTAAAACAGGTTTGAGCACCCTACTATTGCCTGGAGATTCCCACACCTGTTTTGGAAATTCAAAAAAAAAAAAAGGTGTTGGACCTTTTCACTGAATTCATCTGTCCTTTCTTTCTTTTATGTGTTGGGCAGACATACAAAAATTGGCAGATGTAGGAAAGGTACTTTTTTTTCAACCAAGTTGGCTTTGGGGTTCCTTCCTGATGCCCATTTCTGTGTTATCCAGCAGTTATGCAATGGAGCTGGTGAAGGGTCTAGATCCCAAGTCTTATGAGGAGCAGCTGAGGGAGCTGGGGTTGTTTAGCATGGAGAAAAGGAGGTTTGGAGTGACCTTACTGCTTTCTATAACTACCCAAAAGGAGGTTGTACTTCTCCAAAATAGCAAGTAATAGGACAAGAAGAAACAGCCTCAAGTTGCACCAGGGGAAGTTTAAATTGGGCATTAAGTAAACCAGCTGCACTCAACGGGTTGTCAAGCATTGGGAACAGGCTGCCCAGGGAAGTGGTGGAGTCACCATCCCTGGAGTTATTTAAAAAACATGTATATGTGGCACTTAAAAACTTGGTTTAGTGGGACCTGGCAGTGTTAGGTTTATAGTTAGACTTGATCATAGTGGTCTTTCCTGATCTAAATGATTCTATGATTCTAATTAGGTGCAGATCCAAAACATCGGGGTTAATGAGCTCTTCAAAAGGGGAGCGTGTTAAATGTTGGCTACATCTCTTCCTCTCTAGATGTGCTGGGTGCCCGCCTGGAGTCAGAGGGAGATGCAGCCCTGTCCAATGACGCCTGCCTCTGCTATATCTCATCAGGAAATGTGGAGAGGTTGGTGGAATGCTGGGTAAAAAACCATGAGACTTCGTCACCACTTGCCCTACAGGTACAGGTGCTATAATGTTGGTTTGACTCTTCTTTAGGCCAGTCTGGTAGCCCTGAACTGTTTGCATTATCCCATCAGAGTATCTGGTTTCCAGCAGACAGTGGAGACCTGTTTGTACTCACCAAGGTATCTCCTTCTAGCCTGAATTGTGGGCCTACTTTGAAAGGAGGCTTGCTCTCTTAATCATTCAGTGTTTGTGTGTTTACATTGCACATAAATCCAGCCATGGACAGGAGTTACAGCCTATCTGCTTCTCATACATACTGATGTCATCTCTGAGCTTCCTTTTTCTCAGGGAAGTTTGAGCTGTACCTGTTTTCTTACTGGTAGTAGCCTGGGAGTACATTTGCTGCTGTGCTTATCATGTATAACTTAATGTTCCAGTTATCTAGCTGTACCTTCAGAATAGCCTTAGCAAAATAAAATGAAGTCTGGACCATGTTATTCCCACTGCAAGTAAAATGATCACGTAGGGGGAATCGCATCTTGCAGATGAATCGGTACTTCTAAGTCAATGTTTTTACCTACCTCTCTTCATTCCTATTGATTATTTCACAGAATTACAGAATAATCCAAGTTGAAAGGGACCCACAAGGATCAAGTCCAGCACTTAAGTGAATGGCCCATATGAGGATTGAACCCACAATTTTGGTGTTACCAGCACCATGCTCTGACCAACTGAGTTAATCTCAGTAGTATTACATTTAAACCTAAGTCACTAAGCCCTGTTATGTCTGTCACTTGCTAGAATGAGCTAGACAAGTCTTCCACTTGGATATCTGTAGATAATGCCTTCTGCTACGGAGTTCCCTGGTTTTGTAATCCCACTAGTAAGTAAAAGCAACAAAAAAAGGCATCTTTAGCACTCCTGGTTGTTTTTGAAACTGGCCTCCTCCCAGTTGCCAGATATGAGCACGTATCATTCCACAGCTGTAAACACTCCTTTGATTTCTAGGAGTCGAAGGAGTTTTGAGTAACTAAAAACCTTCTGGTCCTTTTGTCAGCAACAGTAGTTTTTTTGCATTTCTCTTGGTATGGTTTTAAGCCTTCCTCTTCCAAGCTGAGAGCTTGTAACAGTAGTAGCTTCCTAGTAAAAAGATTACAGTTGACTGAAATGTTCTTGTGGCTTCTGATTTTCTTTTCTTCCCTTACTGTTAAAGTAGCAATGTCAGGGTTTGCTTCTTGGTTCCTGTTTTTCTCCAAGTGCACCTGAGGAAATGGTCATCAGTGACAGTATTTGGTGCAGAGTGGAAGTAACTTCTGTCCACATTGGACCCAATGTCAGCTGAAAGTGGGGAGGGCCATCTGGTATTGTCTCAGCGTGAGATGGACCAGTAAAGCCAGTCAGATTCTGAGCAGTCTTATTTCTTTGCTCCCCCTGGCTTATTCAGGATCTTATAGAGAAGGTAATGGTGCTGAGCAGATCCATTGAGATGCTCCGAGGCACAGCAGGACCAGCACCAGGCCCTGTCTTGGCAGAACGAATCACCCAATATGCCAATCTCCTGGCATCACAAGGATGCTTGGGAGCTGCAATGAATTACCTACCCAGCAGCTCTAAAGAGGTGAGTGAGCAGCAAGCTGTTGTGGAAAAGAGTAGTATAGCGGGGGGAAATGGTGCTTTGTATGAGAGAGCTGGGGTTTTGACATGCATCAGGACTTAAGGTTTCACCTTAGTTATGCTAACTTGAGAATAGAGGGGGAGGGGGGAAGGTGTTCCAGGAAATGGGTTTTGTCTTCATTTGCATTTTCTTTGTAGTGCCTTTGATTCAGGGAAAAGGAAAAGAGCTATAGAACTGTAAAATGGACGATGGAGAACAACATTAGGAAGCAGCTCTCCAGGGAAGCTGCCTCTCCTCCTGAAACTAGCTGGTTAGAGGAAGGGAATGGGGAGGTCACCTGGCAGTTTGAAACAAATCCATCTAGTGCCTAAATGTGGGTAGGGTTTGAGGAAGGAATACTCTAAGGACTGGAGGAAGGATCAGTGAGACTTCATCTGCTTGGGAGTTTGGCAGGTGATGTCCCAGACTGTCATTTACCATTTGCTGAGGTTTTTTTTTTCCTGGTGGCTATTGGGGAGATGGTTAGTTTTGCAGTTTGATTCATAGTGCTTTAGGTCAGGATCTACTTTAAATGCCTTCCCAGCATTTTCCATCTGGGGCTCTCAAGGTGCTTCTTCTAAAGCACAGTTTGTTTCAGCTCCTGATTGAACAGCTCCGAGACCGGCTCTTTCATGCTCAAGGAGACAATGTGGGTGATCAGCAGCCACCCCCTTTTCCCTACACTCGTGTCAGCGTAGGGGTCAGTAAAGCCCCAGCAGCCAAGAGTGGTTCCACCCTTGAAGGAGCAACCCACAAAGCAGGTCCCAGACATCCAGAGAAGGTAGGCCTTAAACTCAGGTGTTCATGGCTTGGGAGGAGGGAGGAAGGCTACTGGGTTGTGGAAGGCATGTGAAGTAATATGAGATGACATAAATTGCAGACACTGAGGAACTCCTCAGTGATGTCCTTCACTGGAGCAAACATAAGCTCTGTGATTATCCAAAAGTGAGCTGTCTGGCATCTTTTCACAAAGCCCTGTCCTACATGCAGTCCCTAGAGGAGAATGTTACTAGTGTAGTGATCCACTGAGATCTCAAATCTTAGGGTGAAAGGGGATGTGGTCATTTTCCTATGCTCATGTTACCCTCATATCTTAGTAAAATTAGTGTAGTATGGCTTAATCTCAGTTCTTGCACAAGAAGACTGTTTGCAAAGTTTTGCTTCCAACCTCTATTATTCCATTATTGTTCCTCTGTTCGTCCGGTTGTGCTTCCAGGAAGTCACTGTATGGGAGCTTGCTCCTGAGGACTAATCCTTTTGAGAGCTGGAGAATACTCTGAAGAGTGTGGTGCTCATCTTGTTGAGCAAGTTATGTGGTGGGAAAGGCCTTTGATCGAGTGCATCCAGGGCACCAACAGCAGCAGCAAGTTCTCTTGCCTGAGAAGTGACAGGGATAGAAATTTCATCTGCTATTATGTGTATACATATGACTCTGTTGGCCATTTGCAAGATCTTTGTTTTTTAATTGCAGCCCAACTATCAATCATCATTTACCCCTTCAGCACCATCTCAGCCTTCAGTGCCTTCCCTCTTCACACCTCAGCCAGTGCCAGCGATGTCCATGGCACCTCACCATGTTGCCCCTCCCCAAGCCAGCACAGGTCCACAAACAAGTGTCTATTCCAGAGGACACCCGTACCCACAGTACAACTTGGGCTTGAATCCAGCAACTGTCTCAGGGCCAGGTAAGCATTGTCTGATAGTTGTGTCCATTTTCTAGGTTTCCTGAGGTTAAAGCCTTCAATATGGGTGGCTGCTGTACTTTTTTCCTCACAGGCCTGTTGTACTGACAAAGAACAAGTCAGCCGTCTGACAATCTTCTCAGTGCCTCTGACACATCTAGCTGTAGCGACTGTTGCTGCATGTGCACTGATACTAAGCATACATAGGGGTGGAAAAGCCACAGCTGGCTTGGTGACAGTTTGAGTGATGTAGCCTGGGCTAGGGGGGACACAGATATTAAACGGGATGGCTTGAAGAAGGGAAGACTTACTACCAAGAAGGATAGTGTCGTGAGTAGTTGGCACATGAAACAAGTGATGCTGATACACTCTCTGTTGTCTGTAGCTGTGCCACAGTCTCAGCCATTTGGACCAGTGGGAGTCGGACCTGTTGGTCCTGCTCCCTTCTCCAGCCAGCCGTCTCTGCCAGGACAGCCCATGCCCATTATGTCTCCTGGTGTTCCACCACCCAGACCTGCCCTCTTCACTCCAGCCTCAGTCCCATCATCTCAGCTTTCTGCAGCTTGTCCTCTCCCTGTGGCAAGCCAGTCTCCTCTAGACTACTCTTCAGCACCTTTCAACTGCCCCATGAACATGGGTTATCCTCAGGGCGGTCCTGGAGCTCCATCTACTAAACCCTTGCCAGCAGCCATTCCTCCTCCTCCCACAGGTAAGTACTGCTTGTGTGACTTGTGTGTCCAGGACAAGCCAAGATGGGGTTTGTAGTACATGATGGACATGGATCTTCTGAGGTCTGGTCTGTCCCCACCGAGGCTGGATGTAGTGCTGAGGCAAACCTTACAGGCACAGAGTGCTGAGTCTTGCTGTGGTGGTGAAGCAAAACAATGGTAACAGTTGCATTCAGCCTGTTCAGTTGTTCTTTCTCCCAGGCTGCGGTTGCAAGATGTTGTCTCTTCAGGTCCTCCATGCACCCTGAATAGGCATCTGCTCTGACAGAAAGGGTGGTGGTTCCCTTGGAACTCCTGGTGGAAGGTTTGCTCATCCCGCCCTTGCTTATGCAACTTACATGAGAAGTGCATTTGAAATGGTGGGAGAGCAGGGTGCTGCTTCCCTCTCCATGAGATACCCCTTACTTAACTTCAGGATTAAATTCCTCTGTCTGCTGTACTCCAGTGCTCCCATTTTTTTCTTGTTGTCATAAAGGGCTTGTCTGGGAATCACTTCTGGATTCCTCTCTGCAGTGTTGTAGACCCCTCTGGGTCTATAGTTTGAATCCAGTCTGGCATGTGAAGTCCTTGCTAGCATGATGAAGAGAAAGAGGGTTGTTGGACCTAGTTCCCCATGGATGGGCATTCCTTCTATTTCCCAGAATATCACCATATCTGGTGTTTGTTAATGCTTTGTTTGCCATCTCAAGGAACAGGTTCAGCCAGGCTGTGGAGATCCCTAACAACAAGGCTGACAATCCATAGATTTTTGAGCAGATGCTTCTCCAAGCCACACGTATTCTGAGAGTGAAGGAACTGAGGCTATGATGTTTGCCTTCACCCGAAATCCTTTGCTGACCTGTGTTTAACCAAGGATAGCAAATCCCACTGTGTGAAGTCTGTGGGGACTACACACAAAGGCTCTAAGCTACAGCTGGACAAATTCCTTCCTGAAAAGCTTTTTGGTATAATAGTCCAGTGAAATTACTCAGTGAGTGAAAGCTGTTGGTGATCATGCCTTTTCCACCCTGCCTTGATTTTCAGGTTTCTTCCCTTGGCTAGATCCCCACGTGGATCATGCAGGTAGTACCCAGAGAAATCTCCAGACCTGTGGGGCAGGCAGTGTTGCTGCTTCTAGTGAAATGTGTGCATGTATTGATGTGTGCGCATGGGTGCATGCTCACTGCTGTTTGTGGTTTTGTTGCATGCCTGGGGAGCTGTACAGCTGGGGTAGGGAATAGACCTGTCCTGAGGACTAGTAAGTGACAGCTGGGGATATTGGAAGTGAAATAAAAGTACTATGCTATTACTCATTAGTTTAGGTACAGAAAACAGGGTCTCCCCCTTCTTCCTTCTCTATTTTCCTCCAGTTCTGGAGGTATTAGACCATTTTCAGTCTCTGTCTTTTCAGGCAGTTGCTGGGCCAGCAGGACAGGGAAGCAGACAGTTTTCCTGTCTTGGTTCTCTAAGCAAGGAACAGGCCAGTGGTTTTAACTTATCACTCATTTTCTCCCTGTTACACTCCCAGCCTTGTGCACAGTTTGTCTTGTGCTTTCTGCCTGTGGTTTGGAAGAGGTGAGTCCCAGCAGAAGCAGTGGTGGAGTAGAGCTTCCCCAGCAGGATTTGGGGGCTCTCTTCCAAGAGGAACTGGAAAGCCCTTTTGGCTTTAGTTAAAGGGTGAGGTTTGGCTTTGAATCTTAGTTCAACTATTGGGGAAAATTTGGACCCAGGGCGTTTTCTGACTGATACTTAGTACTGATTTCACCCTTGGGATTCACTGGTGGTGGAGGGTAGTCATTTTCTAGTCTGCATTGTCAGTGGGGTAAGACTCAATGTCTTAGTGGTCTGTCACTGCAGTGATTGGTGCTCTTTGGAGGGACCATCTGCCAGGCACGAACCTCACAGCTTTATTTAGGAAATCCAAGTACTTACAGGCACTTACACCACCAAGCAGGTCTGGCTGTGTGAAGTGGGACTCCAGAGAGGGAGTTGTCCCTTCAGCAGAGAAACAAAATACCTCAGTTTCTCTCTGTTAAAGAGAAGATGATTCCATGACAAGGATTTCAAGCACTTTCTTAGGCTGAAGATGCCCTTCAGGAATTCACTGCTGAGAAATTCCCTTTTCCTTAGCAGCATTTCCCCCCAGTTTTAATGGCAATGTATAGCATGCCTGGATCAGCAGTGCAAACTGGCTTCCTTGAGAGTGCTTTCTTGCCTGCTGTTATTGTTCTGGTTTTGATTTGTATTTTTCTTAATCTGAAATGGAACTGTAAAATCATTCAATCTGACTGGCCAAAATTGCTTGCTTTGGAAATTCCTGAACATAGTATCTACAGCTCATGAGCATCATTACTAACACAATGAAGAGACATCTCCGCTTGTAGAAATCCCAAGTTCCTGAGAGTGTCAGGGACACGGCGAAGGACAGCAACATTTTGTCTTATCTCCTTTCTGGCCAGGATAATCCCTGATTCCAGCCTCTGGTGGTCTTGTTTTTTCTAGGACAGGCATTGCTGGAGACTGCTGCCATGGGGCACTCCTTTCAGGGATGGTGAGAAATCCTATTTCACAAGTAGTGTAGGAAAGATAGCATTTCACCCCAGCAAAATGCAACAGGGTCTCTTGTCTCTCATGTCTGATGATTAAGTGCCTGGCTTAAAGAGCATAATTTAAATAGCTGTTTCCAGTGAGGATACAGTGCCACTGGGTTGGAATAGTGCCAAGGATTGCTAGGCCACAGGCTCAGTGGGGGCCAGCAGAGTTCTAGGGCACCGAATCCCCAAGCTAGAAATAGGTGCCAACTTAATTAAACTACTGATCCAAACTCATCAGAGAGCGAGTCTTGAAATCATGGGAAAAGGGAGGGCAAGAAGAGGCTGCCAGAATTTTAATAATAAAGGTAATTAAAGTAATAAAGCACCTTTTGCATCTTTCCCCTGTGATTTTTAAAGCTCAGTTCAGGATCAGTAGCTCATTAAGTGTGGCTCTGAGCTCCAGCAATTCTGTTATTGCCGCTTAGAATTATTCCGTTTTCTCACAGATTATTCCTCTCTCATGGGCTTGAGGTTATTAATACTGGGGTTTTGTCTAAAGATGCAGGTACCCTTAGAGGACAGCAGCAGACAAGGTAGTTGCAATTTGACCTTTACAGAATGAAGAGTGGGCAGAAGTCTTTTGATGTCATGTTGTCTGATGGATTTTAAATTACCTGGAGTGAGGTTAGAGTACGACAGAAGCATCTGCTGAGACACCCCTCTGCTCCCAAGGCAGACTGGTTAAGTCTATTCGCTTCCATTTGGCAGTCAGCAAATTTTGCTAAGCTTTGTTTCTGAACATGATTTTGGAAGGGAACCCACCCCTAAATCTTTCCGCCTTTATCAGAACAGCCTGTATGGCTTTGGACTGCCACCATGAGCACTCCTGTAAGTGCTGGTGAAAAGCCCTCTCACCTGCAGCATAGCTCTTGCTGTGCTACCACAGTGCCAAATTCTCTGGAGAACCCCAAGAACTTCCTGAACTGTGAGGTGCACACTTATGCAGGTCCCCACCAAGCTTCCAGCCTGACTCTGAGGCTGGCTTCTGCAGCTTATACAGGATCCAGAAAGCTTCAGGTAGTTCCAGAAAAAGTTTTCTGTGTGGGAGTGGGTGTGTGCCAGTTCAGTCTGATCAGACATCACCTCATGAAGGCTGTGCACATATTTGGATACTAAGAATGAAATTAAGAAAGGGAAAGCTAAGCAAGAGCATCTCATGGGCCTGTGAGCTGGGTTTGAAATTCCTCAGTTGAAACAGTCTAAAGGTGCAATGACAAGGGAATTGGAGCCAAAGGGCCTTCTCCTGAAGGAAGTTCTGAACTGTGCAAGCAACCATGAATTGTTGCTGCAGCCACCTTCTCACAGTCTGAGGTTTGTGTCTTGTCCTCTGTCCTGGCAGCTCAGGAATCTTGGAGTGACTCCTCTACTGGAAGAGGAGGCCTTCAAAAGAAAAAGGTAAGTTTTAAGCTACAATATGTGTTGGTTGTCTTTTAGCCAGCGAGTTCCATGTAACAGATACATTCCTATACATGCTCGCTGTCAAACTCCACAGGTCTCTGTCCCTGTAGCTCTGTCTACGTCTGCACTGCATGCATGGCTAGGACTGGAGTCTAAGTAATCTTGACTCTTTGCCATCCAAAGCCACATGTTATTCTGCAGGGTGGCTGTTTTCTGACATGGTTATCAGCTCTAATGTTGCATCCTCTGTCAGTACTTCCCAGGCTGGCTACAGTAATTTGTTGTTAGTATGGATTTAATCTTATGCCCTTGCCTATACAATTTTTTTGATAGTGGCTGAGGAGGTCACGTTCCCTTCACACCTGACAGCTGGTGGCAGCATTTTCCCTCAGCTCAGTGTGACCAACAGTGATTTTCCTCAGATGCCGATACCAAATGATAAGGCACTTGTGCTGAGAGAAGTTGAGACAGGTGTAGCTGTGAGCTGCCTGCCGTGTTGGTCCTGCAGCTCTCTGCCTTGTCATGATTGTACTGGAGGGCCTGTGAGCTGAGCTTTTCTGCAACAAATGCTCTCAGTACCCCATTTCTATCATTGCTGCCTGCTGGCAGGTGTGACGAGAAGCTTCTTTGGCATCCTTCCCACCCCCCACTCCTCTTTTTTAGATTGGAACAGACTTCTCGCCCTTTTTTCTGGCAGCATAGCTGGGAACCTGCTTCAGGCTGTGCTCACTACAACAGGATTAGCCTCTTGTTAAAGCCATCTCCTTTTGATCTAGCCCTGTTGGAGAGAATCTGTCGTGACTCTCTGGCTTAGCAGGGGCATGATGAAGTGTTTGCAAGGGGAATCTCCCCCCATGTCGTGGGATTTTCCCCAATACTTGCTCAGTTGGACACTTCACTGCTGCTAATCTCTACATTCAGGACTCGTGTCGTTGCAGAGACCAGGCGGCTTTCTGAGGACCAGTGCTTTCAGGGGTAACGGATCTGTTTGATTGAACAATCCCGGAGGGGTTTTCTTGCTGTCGCTTTGACTGTTCATCTGGGATGCAAGAGGAAGGGCCCCATTCTCTGAGTCAGGGGGCTGAAAGAACAGGGATGTGTAACACATCATCTTGAGAACTGAAGACATAACTCTTCAAGTTAGAAAAGAAGCTGAATTTTTCTGTGGAGAGGCAGCCAACCCTTCTTCCTTGGACTTGGTTTTCTTGATTTTTTTTTTTTTTCTTTCCTTCCTTTGCTGACAGTTGCCTGAGAAATTTACTCCTCTGGCCCCCATCACAGCTCCAGTAATGGGCCTGCCTGCTGAACCCCAAGGGATCCATCCTCAGCTATCCAGGTTGCAAGAATCTGGCCAGTCACCCCCAGGAGCACCCAAGGAAGGCAGCCTACAGGTATCAGAGAAAGTGGGGCATTCCCCAGCCACCAGCATCTTGTCAAGTAGAAAATAACTCAACTTTTGAGGTTCTTACTGCTTGGCAGCTGTAGAGGGCTTATGCTGCTCCCTAGCCCTTACAAGGCATCTCTGCCTGAGTATTAGAGGAGTTGCCAGGTTGGAAAAATGACACCTGGGTATGGGTGGGAGAGAGTGAGGGAGACCAGGCAGGCTGTCAGCCTGCTGTGAGTTGAGAATCCAGAGGCCTTGGAGCTGTATCACAGTCTGAAGATGATAACCTAATTCTGTGCTTGCAGTATTCTCTGGGTTTGTGAAGGGGTGAAATTCCTTCTGTTCTCTAGTTTCAGGAGGGGAATCTACCTGCTCTAGCCTTTCATGTTCCTGTTGCATTCATTCAGCTGCTTTTTTT
Organism: Corvus moneduloides; assembly: GCF_009650955.1. Taxonomy (NCBI): domain Eukaryota; kingdom Metazoa; phylum Chordata; class Aves; order Passeriformes; family Corvidae; genus Corvus; species Corvus moneduloides. The sequence continues at coordinate 19,186,381 of NC_045483.1, read as the reverse complement.
GTCTGTCAGTATCACCAGCTACCTGTGGAGAGCATTGAGAGGAAGGAGCTGCCCCCTGAGCACCAGGCTTTGAAGGCCACATTTGAAGGGTTGGTGCAACGCTGCTCGGCTGTTGCCACTGATCCAGTAAGTCCTCCCTTCTCTGATCTTTGACTTTTTTTCCCTTATAGATGTTTGACTGGTGCTTCCTTCTTACAGTTGGTAAAGAGTGGAAAAGTCTTGTCCCTATAACCAAGTCAATCTCCATCTGCCTCCTTCCTTTAGGCTGCAGGCTTGTTCATCTTTGGGAACTGAGATGCAGTCTCTAGCATTTATCCTCTGCTTCTCATTGCCTTCTTGGAGTAATGATTCTGTCCTCCTGGCTCTTTCTTTTAAGGGAAGTAGAAGAATTTACTCAGCTAATTCAGTTTCACTGGCTTGATCTGCAGATAGTTCCTGCAGAGCTGGTATTACCAGCTATCCTTAGAGCTTAGAGGGAAAGGCTGAGATATCCCATGTGGAAAAGAAAGCCAAACAATCTTTGTGTTCATGTCACTGTAATTTCTCCACTTTGGTTCCTGGAAGGCTGTTGGCATATGTCACATTGGGTGAATGTGTCAGGCCAGACTGTCTGGAAGCAGAAAAGCAGTGTTTGCACATTGTGTTAGGTTGCTAAGTCTTCCCAGGGCTTGGGGCCACTAAGAAGCCTTCCAGAATACCTCTGCTTGGTAGATGTTAGGATGAACACTGAGCCCAGATTGCTGTCCCAGAGTCAGGCAATTAGAGCAGCATCTCCAGTGTGTTTGCTCTGTGCTTTCTGAGAGTGCAGCATAACAGTCTGGGGGATAACCTAAAGGTTCCCTCTATGGACAGAAAGGCTGTAGGTTTGGGCTTAAGCACTTGACTTAGGTGGTGGTTGAATAGCTGTCTTTGTACAGCAGTGCAAGTCAGCTGAACTTCCAGGCTTCCGGGCCTGTTCCAGCAGTGCCCAGAGCCAGGCATTTGTGTTCACGGAATAACTTACCCATGAGTGGATTATTCAAGATGGGGTTAATGAAGTCAGTCTCACAGTCTTATCAGAGCTTCAGTACTCAGGCACTTTCCTTGGTGGTTACCCAGAGGTTCCCTCTTTACCTTAAGGAGACCAGGAAGATGCTCTTTCTTGGGCGAGCCTGAGTTCAGTCAGGGTGAGCCTGTCTGAGCACCCCATGGGTCAACTAGTGGATGTTTCTCACACTTTGGAAGTAGTCACTCTATCCTGTGGTCTGCAAGCACTAGCAGAAGGGAGGAATGCCTAGGCTGGGAGATGGGAAAAGGGGCGGTCCATCTTTCTGTCCTGGGGAGAGAATGTGCATATATGTACACGTATGTACACGTGCAGAGTGAGGGCATGGCTGACTTGTATCTCAGTCTCTGGCTGTCAGAGGCTGCGATGCAGCTGAATTATAAGGTGCTGTCGAAAGAGGAAGGGAGGGACTGAATGAGAGAATTTGAGCTCTGGAGAGATGGCTTTGAAGCTCTGGCAGACAAGCAATACCTGTTTTGCTTCAGAAAACACGAAGGAAGCTGGAGGACGCGTTGCAGCGGCTGGAGTGTTTGTATGAGAAGCTCCGTGAGCAGGCGGTAAGTAGATGCCACCATTCCTTGTGGTCCAGCTGGCTCCCTGAACCCACCTTTGCACTGGGTTGTGGGTCTTGGTGTCTGTACCAGTGTAACCAGCATATACTCTCTGGGAAGACAAGGGGAGTGCCAAACCTTGTAGCGACCATGAATCCAGACAGCCTTTTATCTTCTTTCCTAACTTTGGCCCAGACATAGTGTAAGGAAGAGCTGAGGAGGTATTTGCAACGTGCTTGTACTCTTCAAGAAATATACTGGCACATAGACAGATCCCAGATGGGAAGGGGCAACTGGGGGTGGTTAAGTGTGTAGTGTAACTCGCTTAGAAAACTCTGAAGTTGCTAATGCCAATTGCTGATGCCAGCTGGCAGTTGTTGTAGTCTGGGAAAGCAAGGGAAGAAGCAGACTATCCTTCCTGCCAGTGCTTGACTGTATAGGTGCTGTTTGGTGAAGTGGACAACAGTAAGGAAGGGTATGGAGGGAGAGAGACCTGTGTTATATTGCTGAACATGCTGACATTTCTGCTCCCTCTCCACAGCTCTCTCCAACCATCCTCATGGGTCTCCATGAAATTGCCCGATGCATTGAGGCTAAGAACTACCCACAAGGTCTCCTGGTTCACACCCAAGTGGTGAGCAGCAGCAGTTTCAGTGAAGTGTCTGGTTTCATGCCCATCCTGAAAGTCCTCATGACCATTGCAGGCAAGCTGAATGTGTAAAGTGTGGAGCAGCTGGAACAGTGCACACTGAGAGCTGGTGGACTGCCTCACCTGTTGATGTGCTGCAAGTTGTGGACTCTCCTTCTGACTCTGGAGAAATAGGTCTGTGCCAGTGCCTGGAACTGTGCTAGGCCAGCACGCCTAGCCCCATCCACTTTCCAGTCAGCCCACTGGTGCCCACAGCTCCTGGAGACTGTTCTTTCTCTCTTTTTTCTTACTAGTCTGAAGCCACTTTCCAGCCCAGGGATCTCAATTTCAGGCTGTCCAGATTGCACAGAGGTCCTTCTTCTTCCCTATATTCCCAGCACAAAGGGGAAACTCCTTCCCTTCTAGGCTGACATTGCTTTTTATTTTTCAGGAAACAAACAGGGCTGGTACCTACAGCACCACCACAGAAGAGCCTCAGGCTCTACTCCCTGCTGCAGAGTAAACTTCCTGAGTGGTAGCTGGACTGCCTTGGGAACCTAGGCTGGTGTGTCCTCACTCTGTTGGGCTGCAGTGAGGATCTCTCCTGGCTCCTTTTTTCTCTTCATTCTTATCCTTGGCTCACCTTTTCACCCCTCTGCACCCATATCCTGCTACGACTGGGGCTAACTACTAATCTACTCTGGGCCAGCTTTGGTTCTCTTTCTTCTTCACCCAGCTCTTTTGCTTTTAAAATTCAAGTCTCCTGTTTACCCTCTATCACCTTCCTTTATATCTTTTCCCCCATCAGCTGCAGGCTCAAGCCCATAATGTTTCGGGTCCAGGGATGATTTCCCTTTCCCATTCCTGGGACTCTCCCATTCAGGAATGTTGGGAGGTTGTGCTCTGTCCACTTCTCCCCAGAGCCAGTCACATCCTGTCTTGGGGCTAAAAGCTGCCCTCTCTGGCTCCTGGCCTTTTTAACTTCTTTTATTTTAGCACAGCTGGACTTCTACTCACTGGTGTTATCTAAAGGCTTCCTACTTCAGGCTTTTCAGATGGCCTAGGGACTTTAAGAGCAGCAGGGATTGTTTAAGTCCCATAAAGATTTTCTTTGAGCTATCCTGACCAGCCCAGACTTGAGCAGGGAGAGACAGCTCATTGTTCCAGGTATGGTGCATTCATACTGTCTACAGTTACAGATACATGCAAAGGTGGTTCTCAAAAGCCTCTTGGCACTATGGTGGTAGAAATATGCTGCAGGAGGTGATGCTGTCAGGACTTGAAGATCTGGCTTGTGCTGAGACTTGTCATCACTGTGGCAATTCCTCTGGGAATAGATGAATGAAGCATATCTGTTCTGAGGAAGAAGTCTGGGAAGGCAGATGGGATTTTAGGGCACATCTCTGTGTGTGTATATTTCCCTCTCTTCCTCCCTCCTTGCCTTCTTTCTCAACGTCCTTCTTACTAACCAGGCAGCATAATCATTGATCCATAGCTGGGAGTGAGGCTTCTTCCCAAGGTTTGGATGCAGCCAGCCCCCGCTTTCTCTGCTTGCTGCTTGAGTGATAATGCTATTGTGGGCCTGCAGTTCAGTGACGTACACGAATCAGCCTAGTCTACCATGAGACTTAGGAGGGAGGAGAATCAGAGAAGGGAGGAAGAGGACATGTCTCATTCTCTCCTTTCCAGGTCAAAGTGCCTCCTTGTTGCTGCTGTGTTGTTTCTATTGCTGCGGTTTGATGCACTGAGAAATTACAGAATGGTGAAATAAAAGCTGTGTTTTGTGATGCTTTTTTTCATAGGCTTGTCACCTCTGGCTGCAGGGTTCTTCCTCAGTCTGCATGGCCACCCACTGAGGGGGCAGTTGAGAACTGTGTGAGGCAAACCAGATTTTGGGCTCTGCTGCTATGGGCAGCATCCATCCTGGTGTGGTGAGACCTCAGGTCTTACCTACTCCCAAAGGCTGCAGGGTCAGAGCACTGATCTTCTCCAGATCACCTACGTCAGTTGTGAATGTTTATCTGCATCAGACACAAGAAGGCCCCCAGACTCAGGTTCTCTTGGGGAATCTCAGTGGTGTTGGGGATTTTGCACCTGACATCAAGAGCTGGAAGTATGTCAGTAAGTAAACAGAGAGCCCTTGATGACATCCTCTCCCACTGGAAATAAATGCTACACCACTGAAGCCATGCTGCTTGAACTAGGATAAGGATTGGACCTGTGTGGAAATTTATACCATTGAATTGTCAGTTCTTATCATTAGTTAATAACTTAGGAATCTGTTGGCTGATTTCATTTAATCTTTTAAGGAGGTAAGAAGGCTGAATTGAAATGTACTACTGAGAAAAAGTTGGGGGAATCAAACTTGCTTCTTATAAAGAAAGAAATTCTGATGTAACTTTTTTTCCTGTCAGCTAGCTAGTATGTATGTACAAGCCTGCCAGTTAGCACACATGAAACTCTGAAATATGCAGGACTGTATTGCATAGCCCAAGGCTGGATGACTTGGGAGGAAGCAAAGGCTTGGAAAGATTGTTTGGATGGTGAAAATGTGAAGGGCTGTTGCTGGGAAGGGCCCAGGGTTTATGAGAGTTTTGGGTGTTAGGGGCACAGCACATGCATTCAAGGAAAACAAGCCTTTTGTAGTTCTGCTGCTGGCAGAGGCAAACACCCAGTGTAAAGGAGTCTTGAAGAGCTTTTGCAGCTTGTGCTGGAGCAGTTAGCAAACAGCCTGGCCTAAGAGCTGTCCCCCAGCAGGGGCATGCAAAGCTGATTTTCAAAGGTAGCACTTGTGCAGCATCCAAACCGGGTCATAACACAAGTAGCCCAGGTGGCATGCATTTGCTTAATGAGTGCATAAGGGAAGTCCCAGCTTCTGAGATCAAGCCTGGCATTTCTTAGATTCTGCCTTTTGGGACTCAGTTATTGTACCCTGTGCAGTCCAGCCCTTTGCTCTCTCAGGCCACTTCTACTGCTGAGAGATAAGCACAGATTTTCCATGTATTTCTCAGATACATTTGATGTTAGTTCCCTCCAGCACACATAGCTGCTGCTACCCAGGACTTGCGCAGAGACTGGCTGTTTATCCCACCTTTGACGTGAGTCCTTCCCACCTGCCCCTTTGTTGCTCTGTTTTGCTTCATGTTTACCCCTGTAAGCACCATCCCTGAAGGTCTTTGTAGTGAAAGCAAGCGGGGGCGGGGGAAGTGAGGTGACTCACTCGTAAGTCTTGGAGAGGCTTGTGGGAGAAGCCCTGTCTCTGCAGCCCTGGTGTGGTATATTACCCTTCAAACCCCACTGGAAAGTGCTCCTCCATTTATAGCACCCTCTTGGCTGGCTGGTAACAGCTTCTGGTCTACGGGCAGTGGGCACTGCCCCTTCCCATGTGGGCACATGGTTTCACAGCAGTCGGGCACTAGAGAAAGCAATTTCAGTTGGGTGAGTAGGCCTTTTTGTTGACAAAGAATTTGGGGGGAAGGGGGCAGTAGGAAAGGATCCCTGGGCACAGAGAACAGAGCTCTAATCCTGTGGCAGATAACATCATGTCTGCAGGCTAGGCTTGTGTGTGTTTGGGGGAGCTGGAGGGGCAGAGATTGTTAGGCAGTATTTGTTTGTAAAGCCACTTGCTCTGAAGATAATGCTTGCACTAACTTCTATTGAGGGAGCAGTGTGAGTCCCCACAAAGTCCTTTCCCAAAGTGTCTTTGAAGCCAAGAACCCATTGAAAGGAAGAAAGGCCAAGAGAGGGGATTAGTTTGTTCAGCAGCTGTGAATTTCAGTGGGAGGCTGATGAACTCCAAAGTCTTTGTTGAGATGTTTTTTGTAAGGAGCCCTGCTGGAGGGAGAGACCCACACCGGGGCCGCGGCCTTAGACAAGAAGGAATCTGAAGCGGCGGGGAGCTGTAAACGGGCCACAAGGACTTTTCCCAAACACTTTTCGGAAAAGGTGTTGTAAAGAGATCGGAGGGGGATTAGCATGTGAAATGACACTTTCCATTGACTCCACTGAGGGGAGGGGAAAAGGGCTGGCTGGCTGATTTATTAGCATTTTGTTCCCTTCTCTATTCTGCTCCCTCAGCAGCCCCCCCTCCCCATCTCCCCTCCTCCCGAGCCCTCTGAAGAGGCTTGGATTGGAAAAGGGAGCGGGGGGCTGCCTGTTTGTGTGTCATCTGGGTGAAGGTGACCACCTGGGAAGCTGAATGTAAATATTTCTCCTCTGAGGAATGCGCCTTCATTAAACCGAAATGAATACATGGAAGCATCCAATCCTGCCCACAATGGCAGCAGGGCCTTTACTGCTGCGGGCTCCGTGCGCCGGGAGGGGGGACCCGCTGCTGAGGTCAGCACATTCTGCAGCTGCGGTGTCGCCGTTTCCCCAGCGGAAGCAGCGTGTGGCCGTGGGGCTCACACTGAGGTGCCCCACATCTCCCCTTCGCCTGCAGCCACAGCCCGGGCTGTGCCACGGCCTTCGCGGGGCAACAGTGTGGGGCAGCAGTGTCAGCAGGGGAGGGATCGACTACGAGTGGAGGAAGAGGGAAACGGCTTCTACAGCTTTTCCAGCTGACTCTTGGAACGGGGAGGGCCCACAAGGAAAAGGGAGCCCCATGCTGGAGCTTTCCCTGGTGGTCGAGAAGCTCTTGCCACCTCTTTCCTTTCCTGGCCAACCACAGGGACATAGAGGAACTGCTGATGGGGATGCAAGAGAGACCTACGGCAGGGTCACTGTGTTAATAGTTGCTGCGCACAATAATAATCTGTGCACACTGTGGTGGTTTGTGTGTGAAGTGGAAGTGTTTCAGTTTTCCCTCAGAATGGGCCAAGATTTCTTGCAATTTTTGAAAGGCCAGATTACTGCTTGAAATGAATGCTCTTGATCTGGTGAAACCCTAGGTCCAAATTCTTATTCCCTGTGAGGTAGTCCTAGGATTTGGGGGCTAATTGATAATGAAGAGACACATACAGGCTGCTGAATGTCTTTAATGTTTCAGCTATGAAGTGGGCAACTGGGCCCTGCCTTCCCCTGTCCCACCCTATTTCCTCCTGGCAGCTGCATTGTGGTTGGATGCACCTTCAAGCAAGCTCAGGGCAGAGTAAACCCTTTCCCTTCCTGGTAGGGGCTGAGGTTGTGCTGGCTGGAACTGGTTAGGTCTTCCTGGGCTCAGATGGGTAAGCGGTGTGTTTCAATCTCCAGGACTCTTATACATACACACACAAAATGGGATGAAAGAACACCCAGCCACTTAGACACAACAGCATTTTGCAAGCACTTGGCTACTGATTTATTGCATTGGCTATCGGTTTACAAATATTGGCTACAAGATGGGTCTAATGGCCAGTAACAGCTCTGCTGGCTTCTCGTCTGGCTAAAGGACACTTCAAACAGCAAAGTAGATGGTATTATCACAGCACTGGGGAAGATTGCTGTGATGGTGCAGTGAGCTTATCCAAGTCCTGCAGCTTCTTACCTCCCTCCCCTAACCTCAGCAAGGGAACAGAGATGCATCAACCAAATCTTCCTGCTGCTTGCTTAGCCTATAGAATATATACAATAAGTGGTAGAGGAAAAACTGTTACGTATACATCACAGTAACTGTGCAATAAATTAAACTTCAAAGTGCTTCACTTTCCTATTTACACCACCATTAAATAGTAACTGACATTATTTTCTCAGACTAGGAAGAAGTATTTAGTTAGTTAGCTGACAGGGTAAGAGTGCTTGGCAAGTACATCAGGACATGGGGAGTAGGCTCAGCTGGCAGCTCCTCTCTGGGAGAGATTTGGGAGGAAAGAGGGAGTGGAGAAGTGTGAGGGCATCTTTATGGCATCAGTCAGGGTCTTTGGCAGGAATGCTGGCCTGAAAAGAGAGACCAGACCTGGAGGCTTGGAAGACAAAGAGAAAGCATGTAAAAACTAAGTGATAAGACCCCTTTTTTGGACAGCTGTGTAATGGGCAGGTCAAGCAGCAGCTTTGATCTTGCTGCTGCCATTTCAAATGCAAAGTAAAGCACTGGAGAGCTTAGCAAAGCTGTCAAAGGATGGGACCGAAGCTGTGGGGTTCTGGAGGCTGGCTTGCTGAGAAAGGAGTTGCATGCCTTTTCTATTTCCTCATTGTGTAGGCCTGGGGCAATAACTATTTTAGTGCCTATATTTTTTAAAAGCTTCTTCTCATTTACAGATTACTGATCTGAGTTGCCCAGCTGTTGGTGCCATCTCAGTTTCCTTGTACTTTTTATCTCACTTACTCAAAAGCCCAGAGCAGGTGCTTGTTTGGGGAACAGACAAGCTCAAAACCACAGGAGCCACCAAGACCTCCTGTGTTTTCAGAGATAATGCCATAGTCACTGGATAGAGTGACACTGAGTTCAAGGGACCGAATCTCACCTTGTTTTGTCAACACTTGGAGGTCTCCCCAGAAGACGTTACCCACTGCACTAGTGCCCTGTATGGGCAAGGCCTGAGCACTCATACAAGGCTCTTTTGCCTTGTCCAGGCCCCAGTGAGGCAGCAGTGGGAATGAGACAAAACTATACCAAATGGAAATGGTGCCAGGGGCTGATGGGAAGGGCAGGAGAGGAGAGGGGCAGACAGGACTGTGGAGGAGCAGAAGCAAGTTAGAGCTTTCTCTTGAGCTTGCGGCTGGCTCCGCCTCCTCCGCTCCGCTCGCGCTTCTCCTTGCGGACACAGAAGTACTTGGTGACACGTTTGCGGCACTGCTCGCAGCGCACAGCGCAGCACCAGTGGAACTTGCAGTTGCAGCTGGACACCATCTCAGCTCGCCTCTCCTCCACTGCCAGCCCACAGTCCCCACACAGCCGCCGGCAGCTCCGCTTCTCCCACTTGCTGAGCGCCTTGCCCCTCTTCAGGCACTCCCTGCCCTCCGTGCCCAGCAGCCCCAGTGTCTTGTTCTCCAGGCAGTAGTCAGGAGAGTCTTCCAAATGGACCAGTTCCTTCTTGGAGATGGAACTGAAGGTCTCAGCAATGGCACCCCGGCTGGCAGCACTGTTCCCTGCTCCCTGCAGCAAGTCTACCTTCAGGGCTTTGTGGTACCTCTCCTTGAGGTAAGTGCCCACCTCCCGAAACTCAGGCAACTGCAGCCAGCAGGTCTGGGTGGTGCAGCTGCCCGACACACCGTGGCATTTGCAAGTCCGCTTCATGGTCCCTTTCACTGCCTACAGGGTGAGCAGAGAGAGTGGTTCAGGAAAAACCCCCGGAGGGGCCACTTCTGTACTGCAATGCATGCAGAAACATGGCTCCAGGCCTATGGAGGAGTTTGGTATCAATTCTCCCTGCACGATAGTCCTGAAGCTCACAGATTTGCTTTTCCCAGTGCTCCCCTCTGTGAACTGGGAGAAAGAGGACTGCGGAAAGTCATTAACACTGTAACACAGAAGCTTTGCTACCTTAGAGCAGACACCATTGTACTGCTGCTGTCCCCCCCAGAAGTTGTTCTAGACATGTGATTTTAGCCACAGCAAATTGTGACTCTCCACAGTGAATGTTCAGAGACAATTTGGTATGCACCATCAGCTCTGGAGGGAAAGAGGGGCTCACCTTTCTACCTGCCTCATTGTTATGCAGGTTCATAGCAGCTCTGGCATCTTGTCCAGTCTCCAGGGCATCCACAAACTGCTTGGAAATGGCTTCCCCAAAGCCCACATTATCGCTGCAGCCTCCCCACAGCCAGCCTTGTCCCCCTAAGAAAGGAGATGAGATGTGTGCTGTCAAAGAACCAGAAGAGGTTTCAGAAGTGAGGGGAGGGAATGGAAGCCATGGGTCACATCCAGCCTTTCACCTCACAGTACTCCCAGGTTCCCTCCTGTTGAGTTCATGGCATTTCTACTGAGGCCTGGATAATAAGTGACTCAGGCAGGCTGCAAAGGGGTATGTCCTGTACTACAAGTGCAGGGCTTTCCAGGCTTTCTATAGAGCAGGATTTAGAAGCTGTCAGTTATCATGCATTAGCAGACATGTAGATAAGCCTCTGGGTCTCTAATCACCTCTCAAACCCTGACTTCAGCTGGTCCAGTGTGACTTGCAGGGACAGCATCTTGCTAACATTGATTAGCAAACTGGTGGAGGCATCCTGGTCAGAGGCAACAGATTCCCCTGTGCCTGGAACAGCCCAAGCCTGGCACACGTGTATCGAGGAGGAGGCCCTGGTTTTGGCACACCCAGAATTCTCAGACGATGTTTGGCATCTTAGAATGGTCTGATTTTCTAGTTACCGTAAAAAAACAAGGGAGTCAGTACAGAACTGTGAAACTGCACAAAAATATGTGGAAGGTACTTTTCCTAACTGAGTGGGAACTGAGTGGGACTGGAAAAATGCCATGCAATTTTCTTTTTTTCCTGCTAGAGAAAGATGCCAAATTATTAATGAAGATCTGAAATCTGGAATATTCTGACCCTGACATGCCACATTGGTACATCTGGGGAGTTGTGGTTTAATGACCTCGTGCCTCTCTGGAAAGGCCTGGCCCTTGCCTGGACTTCCCCAGGGCATCGTGATCCCCTTTCCCAGAGAAAGACAGGAGTGTTTCATGAGAGGTGGGTAGTTGCAGTGGATAATGCAGTCCAAATCAAGAGCTGGGACTGAAGGAAGTATGAAAACCTTTCACCGACTTGGATTCAGTGCAGTGGCTGAATTGAATCATGCTGTTTTGGTCAAGCCCACAAGTTTTGTGTACCTTACAAGGTTCTAAGTTCACAATGGAAAGTTTTCATGAAAAACAGATATATTTGAGGGAAAAAGAATATGCCATGACTAACTTGGTTTTCCAGAGAAGATAAAATTTGATGTGTTGTTGCCCAAAAGTCTTGCTCTGCTAGAGACAGGCATTCCCAAACTTTGGACACCTAAGCAGCAGCAGCTGTTTTCAAAACTATCAGCCAGTAAAGTAAATTACTAAATACTGGACACTCCAGAGGAGTTTGTCATAAAGTGACACATACTGACTGCCGAGTGTGGCTGGGTAGGGCATGGCTTTTAAAAGATTTTGATCGCTTGAAATTTGACCTTTTTCTATTCAAAACAAAACCCCTAAATGTCAGTGTTTTCTGTGAAAGCTGAGCAGAGAGCTGGACTGGTGCAGCCTGGAGCTCCCTACCAGGGGTGCTGGGCAGCTGAGGGCCTAGATACCACAGTCATGTGGATGGTGCGAGGGCTGTGTGCTGCCACAATGGTTCTCCTGGTTGTGCTCTTGTGTGCCTGCCATGCTGAAAAGCGCTAGAGAGGTTTATGAATGGCACCCTGCCTTTCTTTTGGTCATTCTGCTGTGGGGCCACCCTGGTCCTGCAGACCCTGGGAACCCTGATGTCCCTGATCTGTGCTGCTATAACAAGATCTACCATTTAGGTGCGTGGCAACAGATCCATTTCTCTGCCCCTATGACACAGTCATTCTCTCCAGAAGCTTAAATAGAGTTCTCGATTTGAACCAGGGAAATTGCAACTCCTTCTACTCTCCTGCTCATTTAGAAAGTACTGGAAAGCATCAAGAGCTTGGCTGGTGTAAAGTGGGGGTTGCTCTGTTACCTTCCACAGAGCTACTTTGTTTTGAACCAGGGACAGCTCTGCTCTGAGCATTATTCCTGGGTGTGGGGACCAGGAGGGGGAGGTTTTTCTGCCGGCCTCGGAGGAGAGAAGAGCTTCTCCTGCCGCCTGGGACGAGAAAGGGGCAGCAGCTCATCTCTCCTTACCCAGCTGTCCATTGCGGGAGTCGTCACAGCCACAGTTGTCAAAATCCCCCAGGCTGCAGTTCCGGGTCAGCGTGTACATGACGCCCGCAGAGCTGATGGCATGGACAAAGGCTGTTTCTCGGTTTGCTGTCAAGGGGGAATACAAAGAGAGCAGATGTGCTAAAGATTTCGTGGCAATGGCAGTGTTAGAAATTGTTCCTGCCATGCAGGAGTCTGCACAGGACATCTGCAGTGGGGAAGACTTTGTGGGGTGGAGAAGAGGCCCTACACGTCAGATTACCTTAGTTCGGGCTTGAACTGCATGAAGGCAGAAGCTCCCAAAAATGATCCATACTGACTCATGCCATTTCAAAGGGTGTGGACGAGAGAGCACCTGGCTGTCATTGTGGGAGCTCAACAGTGGCAATATAGCACAGACAGCCAAATGTCCCCCACTTCTCACTAACACATCCCCAACAGAAAAGAGGCCTCTCCTAGGATCAAAGAGCTCCTTCCCCACAGCTCCCTCGAGCCTTACCTTCTGCTGGAAGGGCTCTGAGCAGTGACCATACCTACCCACCAGGATCAGTTTGGGAATCATCAGCTAGCTTCACTGAGCCTTTGGCTTTCATTTAATACCAGCAAGGTGTGGATCTGAGCAGATAACCTTGACAGGAATGATTCAGGGATCTGCTTCTGGTCTCAGAGGGGGCCTTGTGCTGCAATTTTCTCCTCAAGGCCTAGCTTTGAAACCTTTGTCCACCTCTGCCTTGGGCTCTGGTCCCTTGTCTGCTGCCAGTCCCACCAGAGGCCTGAGTCTCTCCTCTACACCCAGCTCCTGCCTTTACAGAGCAGGTATGAGCCCAGCCCAGCATCAAACATGGATCTAGGGGGCCAGGTATGCACTGAAATATTTCCTGGGACCTGCAAATAGGTAAGGAATAGGATACAGTAACAATGACCATAGCCCCATGCCCTACAGTGGCCTAGGTCAGGGGTACTGGATTTCTGCCTAGGGTGATTCTGACATCTGGAAGATGTAGGAAGACTTTTCTCCTGCCTCTTGGCCAGAGCACAGCCACTGATGAACTCTTTCCTGCTCCCTTTAGCCTTATCCCCCTGCTTGCTACCCAACCAGCCTGCACTGGTTCTCAGCCTCCCTGGGATACCCTGGGACACCATCTAGGCATGGTGTGGCCAGCAGCCCATGTGCAGGTCAGGGGGGGGGCATCCTTGTGGGGAGGCAGTTGTGTGAGGGTTGGTCCTGCGCCATCTGGGGTTCAGCAGGTCCGTAGGTGAGGCTGGCATTGCAAGGATGCCTTGGAGCTAGACCCCCGTGTGTCTGGGAGCCGATGGGTGAAGGGGTCTCCTGGAGAGATCCCTCTGGGGGATTCCTGGGAGAAGCACTTCCCAGGTGGGGATGGGGAAGAAAAGGAGGTACTTGGGAAGAGAGGAGGGGGCCATGGGCTCTAACCTGTAGCAAGGGGGTCCCAGTAGTGGTATCCAATGCGTTCCTTACCACTGCGCAGCCCACCGTGGCTGGAGAGCTGCAGTGCCCTCTCTGGGCAGTTCCAGCGATCCCAGGCAAACTGGAACTTGCACTCCTCGATGCCGCTCTGTGCCCCAGCCGCCACACTGCTGGAGTAGATGAGATAGGCCTAGGAGCAGAGCTGGGGGTCAGCACAGGGACGATGCATATTTTCAACTGAAAGTAACCTGCATGCCATCTTACAAAGGCAACACATACAGAGCTGAGAAGGTCTCCCAGCCTTGGCTTCCCTGAGAAGTGGTGCTCACCATCAGCAGCAGCAAACCCATTTTCTGCTGTGCTGGGTCAGAGCCTGAGCCTCCTGGGGGAGAAGGCTGAGCTCTTGGCTGTTAGCCACGTTAGGAAATGTGCCAGCCAGCCTCTGCCATGGGGAACCCCTTATCTCTTCACCATGAGAAGAAACAGAGCCTTCTGCTCAGAGATCAGGGAGCTCTAGGCCAGCAGATGCCTCAGCCTGCCACCTTCTTCACCACAGCTCCAGGGGGAGAGCTAGTGCTTTGGAGCAAGGTTGCTCCACCAGTGTATTGGGAGCTAGATGGGCCTGGAGGTGTTCCTGGGGAATAGCCAGAACAAAAACTGGGTAAATTTTACAGCTGGTCCTGGCTAAGAAAAAAGGCCTCTGAAAGAGGAGCACAATGATGTGAGGGGTCAAAAATATGGAACAAATTCCTGGCAATTTTATTTGGGCTCCTTGAGGAAGTATGTTTTACAGGGCTTAACAGCAAATACTTTCCAGCTGGATCAGTGTGGGCCCTGACGCCAACCTGATCCTCAGGAAGCAATAGATGGCAGGTGAGAACCTTGGCTGGTGTCAGTAGACAAATCTCCAGAATCTGGCCCCAACCAGCTTAAAAGAACCCCAGGTCAGCACTGCTCAGGGCTGGTGCAGCCCAAGGAGCTCACAGGTTGCAGCTCACAGCAAATCTTTCCTGGCCTTTCTCTGCCTTATTGCTGGAAACCTGGGGGTGAGGGGAGCTCTGGCCAAGGCTGGCTGGAGAGGAGTGGGAAGGAGGAGCACCTCTCTCTCCCTCTCTCTCCTTCCCTCTGTGGGTTTAGTAGAATCAGGGACAGAGATCAAAGGGATTTCTCTTACCTTGGGGCCCGTCATCAGGAAATTATTCACTGACCTGGAAGACAGAGACAGTGTCAGCAGGGAGGGGATGATGGCAGAGGGGCCTGGGGAATGCCAGGCATCCCATGGCTCTCCTCTTACCCCCCACAGTCTGCCTGTCTCCTGGCTGCAGGCACCTCTAGTCTCTCCCTCATGTCCCCTTGCTGCTCCCTGAGGGACAGGACAGTGCCGTCTCCTTCCCCCCGCCCTGCTCCCCTCAGTCAGGCTGTACTGGGCTGCAGTTCCTTCACTGCTCTGTCTTTTTGCTTTCCTCTGCTCAGCTACCCTTTGTACCAAGCCACCCATTATTTTAGTCCTTTTCTGTTCCCCTAGCCTTGCTTTTTACCTCACTTGACTAAACTCAGGGTAGCATTTCCCCCAGCCCCAGGAGTGGGACCATGCTGAGGGAAGGAGGGCATCACACCACTGCCCTTTGCAGTACGTGTCCAGATGCATCTCTCCAGATCACAATCCCTTGTTTTCCTGTGGTGCCAGCTCTGACTGCCCATACTCTCCTCTTGGTCAGGTTATGGTGATGGCTGAGCACAAATATACATGTCCTCCCCACCCTCCTGGACACTGTGCAGGGGATCCCAGGGGTTTGGGGTGGGTGGGAGGTCCTAGACAAAATTAAGCTTTCTGATGTTCCCATTGAAGGCGTGGAGTGATCATCTCCAAGGGCCAGGCACTGTGGCTTGTCTCCAGCACTGTCCCTATGGGCTTGCAGAACTGATGCTGTCCAGTCTGAGTCCTTCTCTAGTGAGAAAGTCTGTTTCTGTGCAAATGGTCAGTCAGCATCAGGACTCCATATGGTGCAGTGACCACCTACAGAATCTGGAGAATGGCTGGGTGAATCCTGCTTAGCAGTGTCACAGCAGAAAAGACTGACACTTTGAAAAAGCCCAAGAGCCAATTCTAAATATCCCAAGTCAGAAATGAAGTAAGAAAAGAGAGAGTGTCCTAAAAATAACTAATCCCAGTATCTCCAGGTTTGCAAAATAACACTCATCACTATTTCTGGTGAGTCTCTGGAGCATTTTCCCTGCTCGCAACCCAGCACTTCAGAGAAAAGGGTGAGTGTTGTTATCACCCAGAGAGGACACTGAGGCCAGAGAGGTGGCATGAGTGGATTGAGACCTTGCAGTGAGTGAGTGATTGGGAAAATGACAGAGCATGCACTGATAGAAACTTGGCTGTTCAGCTTCTTATGAAGATGACGTTCTGCTTCAAATGAGCCACAAGTATCTTCTTGTAAGGGAGAGAAAGGTACTGTCTTTTTGTGCTACAAATCCAACACAGACACTGTGGGGACATTCCAGGGTGAGCTCAAGCACAGGCAGAGGCAGGCACTGCTGTCCCAAGCTGAGGGTCAAAGTGCAGCCCTGCCACAGACACAGCAACAGACAGGGTGGCAGGACTGGTGTCCAGACATCAGACACAGGAGAGATTGGGCGAGGACGCTGTCCTGCCTTGGAAAACCAGTCATGCAGTTAGCAAGCCCATTTCACCTCCACTAGAACTGCACCCACAGAGATCCTTTCCAATGTACACCACAAAAGGAGGTCTCATTACTTTAGCTTGGTCAAAATCACAAGAAACTTGATCTTTGCTGTTAGAATTTAGAAAGAGTTGAGAGAGTGTGTTTGCAACATTTCTTTCTGGCAAGTCTAGCTTTCTTTTGTTTTAGTTTGGGGTTTGTGGTTTTTTTGGTGAAAATGTGTTTCTATTGATGAAGCTTGCTTTGGGAAAGATTCCCCTGGGTCAAAACAGGAGTGGGCTGTGCCAAGGCACTGCGAGAACAGGAGATTCTTTCCCTTTGTTCCAGGCTTGCGATTCAGACCCGGCTGTGCTCCAGCCCCCATGGGTACTTTAGCACGAAGTCGATGGTTGTTTTGCAGAGGAATTTTCCTTTGGGAGCTGCTTCTGCATTGTACAGCTAATTAAATATTTCCTGGGACTTGGAGAGAAGGCATCTGTAGCCGAGTGATTAGAGCATCGGGTGACCTGAATCACACAGGGCCATGAACCTGGGGCTAATCAGACTGTGTAAGCTCCATGGGTCCCCATCCTAACGCAACTGGGTAGCAGCATGAACAAGTTATTTTTCCATCTGGTTTCCCTTCTGTCCATTGCCTTGACCTTAAGTGCTTTGCTATGGGGACCACACTCAGGATGGTGACAGTGTGAATCTGAGCTGTGAGAAAACTCTTGTAAAATGCTCTGCGTAGGCAAGAGCTAGAAAATTGCAAGTCCTCTCTTATCTTGTTTTTGTCACCAAAACAAGAGAAATATCCTGTCTGCATTGCTTCCCATGTGGGTAGGAAAAACCAAATTCACAGCATATAGGAGGGATTTGCCTCAAACCCTTGGATTAGGAACATCTGGGAAGTTGCAAGGATGGTGTTAGGAGGAAGAGAGTAATCCACAAATTCAGCATTTACAGCAAACCAGCCTGTTAAGCAGGAGTCAATTGACACAACTTCATTGAAGCAGAGGATCTGCTCCTTCCAGGATATACTTTAAGGTTCACAAAAAGGCCAAGTTCAGGATATGCCAATTCTCCATCTGCAGCTGAGTAAATGATACAGTAGCAATTTCCCAGCAGGATATTCTAAACACTTTATAAAGTCAGAGAGACAGAAGGCATTTTCCTTGAGCTCTCAGATCAACAGGCAGGTATGCTGCTGGCTGGGTTTGTAGGACTTAGACAAGTGAAGGATTCACAAAGATTCAAGTGTTTGGTGCACTTGACACCCCAACATTTAACTCTTGCAACTGCAAGTGGGTTCAGGAGAAGGGGAGATGGGACTGTCGTATGGCTGGGGGCTGGCTGAAATTTTTCTTACTTGTGTTGAGGGGGAAGGAAACATAATAATGGAGACAGAATCTGTGTGCTTTGTCTTTTCTCCCATGATTTAGTTAAGAAAAATGCATTTCCATTCTGTATATAGTCTCCAGTAAGGGCAGAGAGCAATTAAGTCACTACTTACACAGATGTAGTACAATAGTGACAGTGTCTCTAGAATCATCTCTGTGCTGCAAACAGGAATCACTACCAAAATCTCTCTTCATTATTTTCTCTGTGATTTTTAAAAAGAAATTATGTATTTCTACTAAATTTTCATTCCTTTGCAAAGGAAAGCAGAATGTAAAACTAAACTAGTTAAGTAGTTGCATTCACAGCTGGTGTGAACCAGCCCAATTCCCATGACTTCGGTGATTTTTTGTATCATGCACATGAAAGGAGATATTTGAAGCAATTTCTCTTCTCTGAGGAAGCTCACGGGGTTCCTATCTGTGTAAACCCCTTTCCCTCCACCTTCAAACTCCAGGACAGCATTACACAGACTGAAGCGAAGCAGGCTCATAGCTAAGCAGGTAGAGAGAGGAGACCTCCGAATTCCTCTGCCCCCTCCCCAGGCTGTGCAGGGCCCTGGCCAGGGTACAGTGCTTCCCTCACCACAACTCTGTCTCCAGGTAAAAAGCAAATCTAGGGCAAGAGATTTTCATGGGATCCAATATTAGGAAATTATCTCAAAGCTAATGAATATCTTTAGCAGGAGTTTTCTATCATAGTTTTATTGAATCTGAAAGCAAAGAACCCTGCCAAGCAGCTGTCCCATTATATTTTACTCATATCAAATACTAATAAGCCTCAAATAATTCTGTCTCAGTTACAACTTTAACCAGTAACAGCACCACACTCCTCGGTTTAATATGCCCTAAGAGCCTTATCTAATCTCTCATTACAATATTTGTCTGATACCTTACCACCCACTCAGGTTACTGTGCTGCTGGTTCTGCTCTTTAGAAAATGGTAAAGCTGTATTTAGACCTTTGCCATCATTATTGTAAATAGAGAAAATTGATAGAATTTCACTTTGGATCTGAGTTTCGTTCTCAATATGAGCTCCCTGATATTATTAGAAAACCAGGGAGGCTGGAAACCAAAGGCAGTCCCACAGTTGAAGTGTAGAAAATACATTTAGAAACAAACTGCTGCATTAAAGATCGTTATATTATTCCCACAAGAGAGGAGACTGGGTGGTAACTCAATAACCTTTGAAGCTTTACTTCTTTTTTCTTCATTTTTCTCTATTTTGTTATATTTATTTTGGGGTTTTTTGTTCCTAAATGCAACCCCGACATTTTGATCACCTAGAAATACACTGGTTGAATGGGCCGTTAGATGGTAAAATCTAATGCACACTCACAGAAGGGAAGTGGCCACATATATATTTAAAGAAGTGTTTTGTTGTTGTTATATATTGCTCCCCCCCATGCTGCCACTCCCAATACTTGTGATTAAATCACAGGAAAAAAAAAACTTGTTGTATTTTAAGCTGTTGGATCAGATAAAGAAAACCAGCACAAATTTCAAGCAGAATTATTTTATGATTCCCACAAACTTGTCTTTTTTCTCCTCAAGGGTTAAGGGATACTGTCTGCAAAACGGTCATTTCAAATAAAGGTTGCAATTTTCCTTTCTCTCTGGAACTCATGACCTATGAGCAACATGCAGAGAGAAGCGGGGTTGTCTTGATCTATAAACTTTTCTCTTAGATAAAAACTGCTCAGAGACAGGGAATTTAAACATCCAATTTCGAACTGAAAATGCCTTGGATTTCCATATTTAGCTCTACTTTGTGCACTGAAATTTCTCTCCTTTGAACTGTTTCTTTAAAATGTTGATTTTTTTTTTTTTTAATGTATTCTAAACCTGTTTTTATTGAGGAAAGCAAGACACATACACAGGAAGAGCAGAAAAATAACAATAAAATCAGCATGAGCTCTTGCCTAGTCTCTCTGTAGAACATATGTATTCCCCTTGTTCCAGAAGGGAGTTTTATCTTGAGTTTGCTGCTTTATAGTATTTAGACATATACAAATTGTGGCACATTCTTTTAATGAAGGGAGTAGAAAATCTCTGAAAGAACATAAATTTCACTTCCAGACTAACAGGAATGAGTTCCCATTTACTCTTTAGTTTCTCTTTCTGTAATTTTGATTTCTCCATCCATGGTAATAACCCTAGAGATCTGCTGTGGGGAAGGCAGGGGATTTTAGTAATTGAATGGTAAAAGACTTTCCTTGCCGTTAGAGATAAGTCTGTAACCTGCTGAGCAGATTCCCCAGGGCATCACAGCAATGGAGAATAAAGTTTGGGTACTCAGTAAAAATCCCATAGGAAAAATACCTGCAGAGCCCATCTCCCTTTGGGAATAGGACTGATATATCCCACAAGCAATGATAGGAGATTTGATGCTAGTGCAATCTCTTTCTGTTCACGCTTATAGAACTTTCTGGGAAATAAATATAACACCACCCTTAGGACAGAGCAAGGGGTCCACAGCAAATGGCCATAGATTTATGCACAGCAGAACTGGTCTGATGGGACTCAGGTGGTTGGAAACCACACCGTAGCAAAATCCATACCAATAGCTGCTCCCCGGGAAATCCTAGTAGATGAATTTCAGACATGTAATTCTGCCCCGTGTGTGCCAAGGAGCTTGGGTCTCAGGCTGCTCAGCCAGAGTGACGCTCCTGTGTATCTAACTCACTCCTGCTGGCTCTGAGCTCTTAATCATGGACTGTCCTCCTTGGGGAGCGTGAGAGAAGCCCCACTTGATTTAATTAAGACAAGAGACAAGCTGACTGGGACCCTTTGGAAAAACAGAAGTCCCTGGCTTTTCTATTGGGTTATCTTCCCACTTGAAAGTGAGGGGCCAGGTCCTCAGCATCCGCTCTCCTCTATTTTACTATTTTACAGCTCACAATTTGGCCCATAGTTATTTTTGGGAGGCGCAGGGGAAAAGGGGGACTTTCATAGATCTAACCTCTCTGCCAATGAGTGTGTAGGGACTTGGTTAAATATCTGATTCCATTAAAGACAGAACTGAGCTAAGTGAGAAAGATAAGACATTTAGGAAGGTGAAGAGGAATTTCCTTAGGGTATCTGGGAAGAACACCTGCCTGTGACACAGACTGAGGTGCTCTTGATACTCACCAGGCACAGCAGGACTGGAAGAAGGGAGTGAGGAAGAAGATGCCCAGATAAGGGTCCATGTGAAATATAAAATCCAAATAAGGAGGGAGAAAGGAGATCCTAAAAAAACCCCAAACTTAGGTACCACCACCAGAGAAAAGGAAAAAAAAAAGCAGCACAACTAATTTAGGGAAGGGATGGAGTTATTTTCTACCCAGCAGTCCTGGTGTGATGAAGAGGCGGATGCCTCCTGAATCCCACCTTCTGCAAAGGGTAACCAATCCTAAAGTAAGAGCTAAAGGGGGCTGGTGAAATGGAGCCGCAGAACTTCCTAAGAAGAGATTATCTACTTAATTAAAGATTTTTTTTTCCCTAAGTCCTTCAGCCAATCAGCACTCAAGTGCCAGAGAGAGATTGAACTGATGAAAAGAACACCCCAGGTTCCTCGAAGACAAATGCACCACGAAAGGGATAAGAGGGAGGGAAAAGGGGGGGGAAAAAAAGAAAGAAAAAAAAAGAGAGAGAAAGGGATAAAGAAAGAGACAGCAAATCCCTTAAAGTAATCACTAGATTCAATCTCCACCAGCACTGCCCTGGCTCTCCCTTCCCGGCAAAGGCAACTGGAAGGGCTGCTTTTGGAGTGTCCTCTCCTCCTCCTGCCTTGGAGACACCACCAAGCTGGGGTGCACTGGGTGCTCTGGGATGGGGGGATTGGGTTCAGGCTGTCTGTGTCTGCTGCTTGGGTCACAGATATGTGATCATTGTCTCTGCCTCAGTCTCCCCCAGAAGTTTAAGGAGGATCAGAACCAGTTCCTACCTCCATCTGCTTCTCCTTCATCATGGTGACCTGCTCTTTCTTCCCACCTCCTGTTTTCATCAGGCCATCCTCACCCCCGGAGAAAGGCCTCTGACTAAACCTTCCTATTCACCCTTAATTTTTTTGCTTTTGGCATTTCCTAAAAAGTCCATGAGAGGGGTCTTTGGTTTGGAAGGGTTATCAGTCTCTCACTGAGGGCTTATCCCAGACCAACAGCTGCTGGAGCTGCTTAGAAGTGCATCCAGCCCATGCCAGCTGGCCATGTGGGACATCCCAATTACTGTCACAGCACCCATCACAGATACCCTGACTGGCCCTAAATCAACACGACCAGTTGTATCACCATGTCCCAAAGCCATAGGAAGATCTCCACACTATACAATTGAATTTTGTGCTGTGGACATGATCAGCCAAAACAGGCTGAGACCAGTCAAACTCATTTCATCCAGGGCCAGCTGCCAAGCAGAAGGGCTGGACCCAGGCAGGATCTGAAGAGGACTGAGACCGTGTGGCTGAGCCATCAGGCAGGGCTGGCAGGAGGCTTAGCTTTGCTTGGGGACCCTTCAGATAGACAAAAGTCCCTCCTGGGTTGCACAGTCTCAGGAAAGGAAACCTGCCTGGCAGAGATATGCTCTCTGATGGATTTTGGCCATATCACACAGCTATGCTCAAGTCAGGGAGCCCTGTCCAGGCACAGCACGTAGGACACTGCTGGCAAAACACTACATTCACCCAGAGCACTGGCTGTCCAGCCAGGGAACCCCCTCACCCCAAGGGTGGCTGGGCAGTTTGTGGGCACCTAGAGGAGAAGAAAATGCAGGTGCCAGCAATTTATCCCAGGGCCAGCTCTGCCCCCAGCTGTGTCCTATTACAGCAAGGTTGATGGTATTTGCACTCATTAAAGCCCTAGCTCTTGGAGCCCTGAGCATTTTAAAAACTAAGGTGTTATGTACACTGAGAAAAAGCTTGAAAATTTGTCTAGTAGAAGATAAAACCCCAGAAACTGAAAGGTGAAGGAAATGAGCCCTTTATTTATTATTAAATTATTTTTAAAGAATACTATTTATTAATTATATTGGAACAAAATTTCAGTGCTGTGATGTTTACCACAGTTTAATGATTTTGGTGGTCTAATTCATTTAGTGGAGGTGGCTGTGCTCCCCCTCCCAGGCTGTCCTGGGCTCAGTGTCGGGAGCAGCTGCAGAGGCTGATGCTGCCTCAGGGGAGCTGAGGGTCTCTCAAGGGGCTCAGTCCCACTGGGACAATGCTGGTGAGATGCAGGAGATGCCACCATCCTGCACTTGGCATCTACTTCTGATGGTAGGAAGGGGAAGAATTTTCAGTTGTTTCTTGTAAGTCTCCAACTGTCTGTTTCAGGGCTCTTGAACTGGAGTGTTCACATTTCTCAGGTCTGGCAGCAACAGCTGTTTTGAAATCGTGCAACACTTCAGACATTTCTTGACCAACTGGAAAGGAAGGACACCACTGGGTTCACTGGGGTGAGCTGTTTTTGTTACTCTGAGACATATTAATTAAGAAGATTACAAAAAGTAGGAAAAAATTAATAGTAGGTGGATCCAAAATAAAGAGATGCAATTAATTGTTTTTATTAACTGTTGCAAGAGGCAGCCAGGCCTATCTCCAAGCTCACAGAAGCACCAGCAACTTTGGAAACATCAGCCTCCTCTGCCAACATCTAATTCCAATTAAATACAATACTGACTTTCCTGGAAACAAGCACGTTTTTCAAACCAAAAAACCTGGAGGCAAAGTCTGAAACAAAACCATCCCCAACATGTTTCAAAGTATTTAATTACAGTTCTCAAAAGCTATTTAAAAGATTCTATGAAGCACTATCTAAAGAAATGGGATGCAAAATTGTTTTGTATGTTACTCAAATTTTGTTATTGTTACTGGCAAGAGCTCTGTAAATTTACTAAATGGATGCACAGAGCAGTAAAATACATTTTATGGCCGGGACTGGTACCTTACCCCACTTGACCCACTGGCCAATACAGATATCTTCTGACCTTTGCACTGAGTACTGTAATATATGTTTGATTGTTTGTTCATCTCCCAGAATGGCAGGCAGGGCTTGAGGACAACAGCAGATAGAGAACCTGCCACCAACTGCAATAATTGTTTCCAGTTTGTTTTAAAAAAATTAAAAACCCCACAAAATTTTAAAATAATACGTCTAGCTTTGATTTCCAGAGTACAGAGAAAATCTGAACTATCGTAAAAGAACTTGTACAAGTAATCACGAAAACCAGAGAAAAGGTGAAAAATAAGGCCTTTAACACTCCTGCTGCCTTCCACCCCAGTAGCAACGCAACTGATGGATATGAAAAAAGAGGTTAAGAAGGGGGGGGTAATAATTTCAAGTCTGGCTCACAGATATCTCGAAAGTTTCTTGGTGTCAATGCAAAGTGCCCAAAGGACAGATTTGTCAAAACAAATAGCCATTAAAAAGGTCAAGAAAGAATTTGACATTTCTTTTGTTAAATGATATGTAAAAGGTATGAGATCAAAATAAAGGGAAATTAATCTTGTCTAGGCAACACACAGAATTCAAACCTGAAAGGGCTGAAATAGTCTTAGGAAGGTCCAGCTTCCAGTGCAGTAAATGAATTTCAATTCACTCGACTGCAGCTTTGCCTTTTGGACCAGCTAAATGCAGCTTCAATAGTGTCTAAAGCCTGTCAAAATATCCACCTGCGCCCCAAGAAGAACATGTGTACATGTTGTTCACAATCCTGTGCTGAACATGCCCTGTGCTATTCTGCTTCTTCAGTCAAGTGGCTCCAGAAACAAAGCCAAATAAAGGCTGGAGAAATGCAGTAGCTTTAATGAGATGGAATGGCATGCAATGGAAGCAAACATGGGATTTTTATCATTTTGGCTCTGAAAAGGCAGGAAATGTGCTGGTATACCCAGAAGTCTCTCTGTTTATTTTTGTGTTTAGCTGTATCAGTCTGAGATTGTGCCATTAAAGACAGTACTGACACACCAGAACACACCAACAACAGTATGCCCTCTTTGCTGTAAGCTTGATTTTGTAACCTAACACTGTTCCCTAATGCTGCTCTCTGTGGGGGTGACACATGCAGGACAGCCTCCTGTGAGGTCTGCTTGTGCTTTACCAGTGTTGGAAGTACCCTCACATTTGTAGGTTCTCCATAGGGTTCATGCAGGGACAGCTCAGTAGATCCTTGTCCACTGCAGTGAACTGTGGACGCATCTGTCACACATCATAGGAAGTGACTTCTGTCCAGCTGTGGAGAAGGCAGAAGGGTCAGAGCTTTGGGCTGTTCTTCATTTGTTGGAGAAAAGCTTAAGGAAAATCACATCAAAAGGGTCAGAATTGTTGCAATGGCTATAGAGGGTTGCTTCAGGGCTCAAGGCAAGGACATCTACAAAGCATTTTCCACCTGCAGTGAAAGTACCTCAGTGAAACAGCTCCCCACTTTTCTCATTTCACAGGATACAAAACTGAGGCCTGGAGTGAGCCAGGCAGTGGTTAGGAGATAGATCCAGTGCCCTGCTTCCTAGGCTGGCCCCAGCCACCATTCAAGGCAGCCAGGTTCAAGGGAAAGGCAAAGATCTTTAGGGAAACATCCTCTTTAGTCATGGTATGTAGAAGTTGCCTGTGCCCCGCAGCAAGTGAGTTTAGGGCACTTCAAAATCTCTGGTTCATCCATAGTATGAGCTACAATGATTCCTTTATCACATGTTCTCCGTTACAGTACTAGAGGAATGGTCTTGCTGTGAAAGTGACTTGCACAGGCTCATGCTGTCTTGGCCAAAAAAAGTATTTCTTTTGAGAGTTCATGTGAAAAACGAGGTTCACTCTCCTGTGAGAATTTAAAGGGTTTAATATAAAGACAATAAGAGACACATAAAATAAAGCAAAGGGGTAACGGCCAGGTGCCTTGGTGCTCTGCCAAGAGCACACCTGATGCTCGAGGTGAGTCCTTTTTATACCATTTTTACTGTCTGTTCTCTATTCATATTCAAACTTTTCCCGGAGCTGTTTTACATGGCCACTCCTTGGTTCCGCCTTTTTAGAGCATGCGTAGTCTTCTGCCTTGCGGTTTTATTTCTTTTGATTCTTGGGGTTGGGCCCGCTAGGTAAGAGTCGATGGTAGGGTGGATCTCTTAATTCCCCAGACAGTCAGGGCTGATTGCAGCTTTGGGCCTCTTTGCCCCCCAGGCAGAGCGGTGATAGCGGCTCTCGGACCCTCCTGGCCGCCCGTTCTCCGGGCGGAGCAGCCTTTGGGCCCTTTTGTTCTCTGGACAAAGTGTTGATCAGCAGCTTCTCGGGCCTCATCCTCTGCTCGCTTGGAGGTTATCTTACTTGCTCACACTTGCTAACATTCTTGCTAAAAAGAGAGAAAACTACATCCACACAGCAAATAGCATTTCTAACATTATATAATACCTACCTTAATACTTTGCGAGAAGCCAATATTATAATACATTTTTATAACAGTTCAGAAAGCAAGTACGAGTCCAGTGCATCTTTTTTCCAGCATTCACAAACTAAGCAGCTGAGAGCTGTGAGAGGGAAAGAGACAGAAGTTCTGAGAGGTGGGTATGGGGATGAAAATGAAAGGAAAGTGAGAAGGTGGTGTGCCGCTAAAGGATAAGCAGGATCAGCTTGGAGAGAAAGGACAGTTGGGGTGGGAGGGAAATTATGTACAGCACACGAGGAAGGTGTAATTAGGTTGAGCAGGACTGAGCAAGTGAAAGCACATTCCTGGCTGGCTAGCAGTTGGTGGCATAACCCCTGGAGGTGAGAGGGACCATACTGAGCTCCCAGGTCTAGCAGCACACCCTGGCAGCTCACCAGCCACACCCCACTCCTGTCCCCCCACACCCCAAAGAAAAGCCCGAGTCCCATATGTAGTGGCATTTGCAGTGCTCCCCAGCACAGCCCTTTGGGGACCAGGAGCCCAGGCCATATGCTACTACTCGTCCTGGACACAGCCAACATCCTTCAGAGAGCCTTGCTTGGGCCACCACAGACGAGATCGGGGTCATGGGATATAAATGTCACAGGCATCAGTGTGGGCAGTTCTGCAAAAGGAGCCTCCCTTCAGCACCCACGAGAGCTCTGCCTCTCAAGGGGGAAACATACTTGGCCCTCCACATGAGGATTTGGGGCGTGACCAAAAAAAAAAAAAAAAAAAAAAAAAAAAAAAAAAAAAAAAAAAAAAAAAGCAGAGGAATCCTTCTGTACTGGCCAGAAGGATTAGTAGCTGGAAGAGGAAAGGGCTATGGATCTGAGAGGTACATGGAACTCTGTGGACCAGAGGATGAGGCAGGTACAGCAGGAAGATGGTTCAGCAGTGTGGTGTAAGTAATTGTTAGTTTGGGTCTTTGGCAGACCTGAAGAACCCAAGAAAAATCTACATGGGAGCTGCTTAAACAGATCCACTGTTGCACCAGAGACATAAATTTCATTTCCCTTTCAGGCTCCCAGTGCTCCCCTCAATATTATTATCAGGAATATTTGTAAACAAAACTACATTTTGAGCTGTAAGAATTAAGCCTTAAGAAGACTGCCCAGTGACATGCTTCAAACTTCTTTAGCTGAAACTGTTCACAAGCTCTGCAAGAGCCCTAAATAACTCCAGCTAACTTACAGCTGGATCTCCTTCACCCAAGTCAGTTTGTTTGGCTCTAGTGCAGAAAGACAGACTGGTTTGGAGTCCCTTTTGTGAGGCTGACAGGAGGAGGTTTAGCTGAGGGATTTGTCCAACTCTGTGATCTTTTTCATCTCTAATGTGCTATGCAGTCTAATGACCGTGCAGTGGCACATGCAGCTCTGTGTTACCCTGTAATTTGTCCCTCTGACGAGCCAGCCTGCCGTGTCAAAGCCGGCAGATGGTGCTCCCAGCTTGGCCTGTGGCTGGGCTGCGGCTCAGCACTGCTGTGGAAGAGTATTCCTGAATTGCAGGGGTGCAGGGAAATACTGCTGTGTTAGACATGGCCGTGTCCAGCACAGACAACAGGCTCTGAAAAAGATCGAAGCCTAAAAGTTCTCCTTTCCTCCTCCCTGCTTCTCCAGACCAAGTATCTTGAGGCCTCTGAGTAGGTAAAGTCCAAAGATGATTCTGACTGGTTGTATCACAGCAGTGGTGTGGAGCTGCTGGTGGCTGTGCCCACGGGCAGGGGTCAGCAGTGCCACGGTGCAGCCACCACCCATGTGCTGCAGCACACTTCCCACAGCCAGCTACTGTGGCAGCCCACAAGACTCCTACCAACACCTGGCCTTAGCTCAGGGACAAGTAGATGCTCACCAACCTGGATGTAAGGCTGACAGTGGCATGCATAGATCTGTATCCACACTTTCTCGGTGCCCCTTGACAAACCTTGGACAAACCCCAAGGTCAGGGGCCAGCAAATCTGGCTCAGCTCTTTGCCGTACAGTAGCAATGAAAACTGCTCTGGGGTAAGTCCAGTGAGGTCCTTCCTCTTTGCCTACAGCTGACTATCATGACTAACCTTCTGCATTTATCCAGAATGAGTCAGACCTGTAAAATCATGACACCAGCTTGAAAACAATACACAGTGCGAGCTATTTGTGTCCAAGTCTTTAAGATACTCTTGGGGCTTGTTTCCTCTGGAAATGGCAGAGCTGGGAACATGCTGTTCTCTCTCATGAAAGGCAAGCTGACAGTCCTAGGCTCCAGGCAATCGGACTTTCCAGTGAACACCAAATGTCAAAAGGCTTGCCAGAAATTATGGGTGTAGTGAGACTGAGCAGGCATATAGGGCCTCACCGTGTTGACCAAAACTTCCTGAGTGTGGGTCCTGGCTGTTTGCCTGAGAGATCTCACACATTTAGTGTTTGTGCATTAAAATACTGGATCCTTTTTGCTCTGTCCTTGGCCAAGGACTCCTCTTGGCCTTGTGTGTAATACTTGTCGCTACTCTTCTCCTTGGGAGTGGCTGCATTTTAGTGGTGAACATCAGATCAGCCCATGGGGTGCGGTGGTTCCCAGTGAGCTGTAAGGAAAGCTGAATCATTTCACCATAAAACCCTGAGTGCAGGATCTGGCTCCAGTTCCAGCATTACCCAGTGTCCTCTGCATTGACTAGGACTATTTCTTTTGTCAGAATTGTCAGCCAGTCCCAATAAATGGTGATGATGATGAGCTTGGAGGCTGAATCAGGCAGCCAAGATGAAGAAACAGCTCCAAGATGGTCAGGATAAACTGGCACCACAAAATCTATCACCAGTCCTTTGCAAATGCCATTGCTGACAGAGCTACTATCCATCTTTCTGTCACAATCTTAAACATGAAGCACTTTTATTGATGGTTGTTGGAAAAATGTTGCAGACAGACTGTTGTTGGACAACCCTTACCCCTTTTATAAGTGTCCCAAGAAAGAGGTGTAAATAATAAAGCATCGCTTTTTTTTGCCTGTTTGGAACAAGCCCCTTGGCTTTCATACTGCGAGCCTGGACAAGGTTTCACCACTGATGTGGGCCACCACAAAGAGGTGCTTTATTGAAGCACAATGCTCTCTGAAGGAGATGTTTCTTTTCCCATTTAAATGGACCAGATATTTTGGTCACAAGTTAAGAGCATGGTCTGTGTCCTAATCAAGATTTTCCCCGAGTCCTAAAGACCAGAGATGCAGACAGTGAAGGAAAGAGAATTGTGGCTAAAAGTAACAAGCTTTTTTTGACTGTCACTCAAAGGAAAGATGGCTTTGTGCTGTCAGGTGCTGCTGAGGGGAGTCAATACATGGTGACAAACTTTTGGCTGGTTATGTTCATTTGTCACAACTGACAGCAGTCAGGCTTGCTTTGTATAAATGTTTTACAAAGTCATCCTTATCTCACCTCCATCACTGCAGCATCCCAGGACATGGGCCACTACAACCTCTTGGTATACTTACAAAGTGTCAGCTGTTGACTAGAGGCTGGTAACTGAGGCATGACACAGATAATGCCTTGCCCAGATTCAGGCAGCCACATGGTATCTCATATGGTACATCTGAGCTGAAAACAGACCAGGGTATAGCCTGCTAATAGGAGAAGGAGAGGGAGCTGAGGGTGCCCATACAACATATCACTGCTCAGAAGGAAGGTACCCTATAGCAGAAGATGCAAGAACATCCTGGCTTCCAGACAGAGGTTGCTGTGTGCTGAGACCCCAGTACACTGGGATGGCAGTACCTCAGGAGCACAAGAGGATCCTGTATAAAGTCAGCTCTTCCCAAACATTGACATTTATATGGGAACCTCTATCTGGTGTCAGAATGAAAATCAACAGCAAAGTTTGCACTGGTTTCACATTAACATATGCAAAGCAGGAATGAGCCCTACTTTGCAGAGGACAAAGCATTCATGGCCATGAGAGGAGGCGGCAAAAAACCCCAACCACCACATTAGAAGAAACTTTTTATATAGTTTCTTTATACAAATGTTTATATTTATCCATCACAGGGTGGTATTTTTCAGAATAATGTACTTTACTTAGCTTTATCCTTACTCATTGCCACTGTGAAAGATGTGCTAACTCCCAGACTTTGTGTTGTCAGATTGCAGTACCTCCTTGGAGACAGAGTCCAACCTTTCCTCTCTTCAGTTTTCAGAAGCATGGCAACATAGTTCAGACCTCGTGCCATCAGGGTGACCGAAGAGGAATCTGTAATTCAGACACATTGCACCTGCAGTTCCCTGTGTGACTCCAGGATGGCAATGCTGCCTCGGCTCTTACTCCAGCTAATTATGCACACTGTGCACTCTGTGAAAGGATTTTTTTATTAGCACCACAGGGTGTGCTGAGAGATGATTGCATATGACAGGAGTCATTCTTACAACCACGGTCCGCCTGTTTTTGCTACGTCCGAAGCCTTGCATGCAGCTGCTGGAACAGCCCTTACATGCCCGTGGATTGTAACCAGAGGAAGAACAGAATGTCCTAAGAAATTACACGTGTCTTGTTTCTGGGATGCCTTTTATTATGAGTATTTACAGATGGTGTCAGTCATTGGTAGGTGGTTATGCTAAGAGGAGATAACAGATCCCACCCGGGACACAGGCTCCTCTAATTCCAGCTCAGCCTTTGATCATGGATAAATTATTCCTCTTTTACATGCCTTAGTCTCCCTCCCCATTCAAATTCTACTTAGACTGTAAGTTTTTCGAGACAGTGAGTGTCTCATAGTGTGGAGATACAGAATGTAGTATAGGTACTGTCCAGAACAATGGAGACCTTGATCCTGATGGCAGCCTTCACTCATTATCTTAATAGAAGCATCCAAGTCTATATATGAAACAATTTATGTGAACAATCTTTTGGCCATACTGACTCCAGATCAGACATGAGATAAGAAGTGACAGAGGAAAGTGTGCATGTATAAAACCATTTTGTGTCTTTGCAGGGACTGAAGATGTAACTTCTTTGTTCTGAGGGGAGGTGACTGCCCTCCAAGTGGCAGCACTGCACCTCAGACACAATGTGTGTGCCGTTTCCATTGCCTGCTAGAAGCTTTCTTCCGAGTAGGAACGAGAAATTAACTCCAAGTCTTGGATCCCAAAGGGCAATTTTGTAGCAATTGTGATGGCTCTCTTCAGGGAGCAACTCCATAGAGAGCTGAACCAATACTACACTGGCGCCAGAGATTGAACTGGTACCTCCATTGCAAGGGGATACTCGACCCATCTGAAGAGGGAGCAAAAACACAGGTTTGAGGAGACTAGACCCTCCAGCCTTCCAGTCCCCTTTTCCATTTTAAGTACATACTAGAAACACCACGGGAGATAGGAAGCATCAGTTCTTAAGGAAAACTCCCTTTTGACTACAAAAAGTCTCACAACGGACATTTTAATGGGGATGTTTTCAGCATAAGTAGTGTGACGATGTCTCGGTTTTGAAAGACAGGTGTCTGCTAAGGAAGGCAGAGGCCCCCCTTGAAGTGGCAGATATAACCCCTTTTCCCTCCAAGTTATTATATTTTGAAATCAAGAGCCTTTAGGCGAAGATGTGGGAAATAGGAATAACAGTTCTTTACTATATATATATATATATGTATATAACCAGTCAAACAAAACAACAACAACTATGGCAGTAACAGCAATCACAAACCCAGTGCCAGCCTTCTCGGCTGTCAGGCCCTTTCCCCTCGGGTGCAGTTCCGCTCGCAGCCGGCAGGGGCGCTGGCGGCTCCCGGTGAGCAGGGCAGGTGCGATGGTTCCCCCGCGGCTGCAGGGGGCGCTCCGGAGCGAGCTCGGGACACACGCGGCACCGGTGCTCCGGGGATCCCGGGAAGGGATGGAACAAAGGCTTCACAAACCCCTGGGCAGCCGATCCCGGGCTCTCAGGGACAGCAGGCTGGAACGGCAGGGACGAACGCAAATCCCGGGTGGCAGACGAGATGTATCCAGATGGGAAAAACCCACGGAGGCCCAGGCAGGCAGGGCGAGCAGGGCTACAGCGTAGCGAAAACTCGAAGCAGCAGCGGAGCAGGGCAGCCACAGCTCGGTCTCCAGCAGGGCAGGGAAAGCGGCTTTTGGGGTCCCGGCGTTGTTTCCAGCAGGAAGAAAGAACGGCCAAAAAGAAAGAAGCAGCAGCTCCTTTCTCTGCAGCTTCTCTCCCCGGACGCTCAGAGCGAACTGACCCCACACCCAGGTGTAGACAAAGGAGTAGCCAGGTCCGCCCCACTCCCCTTTTGTCTTTCTTAAGTACAGCTATTTGTCCCCTAGCAACATGCATATGGGAGAAAATTCCTTTAACAGAGAAAAAACAGACTAAACTAAAACCCCAACATTATCCACCCCGAATTTTTTCCCATACTAACATGTTACATGAAACTTAACTTTTTTAACCATATAAATCTATGCATTACCCAAATTATATACAAATATACATGCTGATACTGATACAAGTACAGAGCCATGGGTAGTTCACCCTAAAACAAGGTCCCCTTGAGGTAAGCATCGGGTCTCTCCATCCTTTTGCATCACCCACCAGGTGCAACCTGGTCCCTGAGCAAAAACAACCCCACGGATGGGTTTGTCTTTGCTCAAGGCAGACTTTACCCAAACAGTTTTTCCAAGCATACCTCTCATGTGCACCACTGGAACCTTATCCCCGTCTGTTGTTTGTAGGGGTTCAGATTGGGCAGGGCCTGCTCGGCTGGTGGAACCTCGAGTGTTAACTAACCAGGTGGCTCTTGCTAAATGCATCTCCCAGTTTTTGAAAGTCCCCCCACCCAGTGCCTTCAAGGTGGTTTTAAGCAGTCCATTACACCGCTCAACCTTCCCAGCTGCTGGTGCATGGTAAGGGATGTGGTACACCCACTCTATGCCATGTTCTCTAGCCCAGGTGTTTATAAGGCTGTTCTTGAAATGAGTCCCATTGTCAGACTCGATTCTCTCAGGGGTGCCATGCCTCCAAAGGACTTGCTTTTCCAGGCCCAGGATGGTGTTCCGGGCAGTAGCATGAGGCACAGGGTAGGTCTCCAGCCACCCAGTGGTGGCTTCTACCATTGTGAGCACATAGCGCTTGCCTTGGCGGGTTTGAGGCAGTGTGATGTAATCAATCTGCCAGGCCTCCCCATACTTGTATTTGGACCATCGCCCGCCGTACCACAGGGGCTTCACCCGCTTGGCCTGCTTGATCGCAGCGCATGTCTCACAATCATGGATAACCTGGGAGATACTGTCCATGGTTAGATCCACCCCTCGGTCTCGTGCCCACTTATAGGTGGCATCTCTGCCCTGATGACCTGAGGCATCATGGGCCCATCGAGCTAGGAACAGTTCTCCTTTATGTTGCCAATCCAAGTCTATCTGGGACACCTCTATTTTCGCAGCCTGATCTACCTGTTTGTTGTTACGATGTTCTTCGTTAGCCCGGCTCTTGGGGATGTGAGCATCTACATGACGGACCTTCACGGATAGCTTCTCTACCCGAGTGGCAATGTCTTTCCACTCTTCAGCAGCCCAGATTGGTTTTCCTCTGCGCTGCCAGTTTGCCTTATTCCACCTTTCCAGCCAACCCCACAGAGCATTGGCTACCATCCATGAATCAGTGTAGAGGTAGAGCTTTGGCCACTTCTCTCTTTCAGCTATGTCCAGAGCTAATTGGACAGCTTTGAGCTCAGCAAATTGGCTCGATCCACCTTCTCCTTCAGTAGCCTGTGCAACTTGTCGTGTGGGGCTCCATACAGCGGCTTTCCATTTCCGGCTAGCGCCTACAATTCGGCAGGAACCATCAGTGAAGAGGGCGTATTGTCTTTCACTCTCTGGTAGCTCGTTATATGGTGGGGCTTCTTCGGCACGTGTCACCTGCTCCTCTTCTTCTTCAGAAGATAACCCAAAAGTCTCACCTTCCGGCCAGTTCGTAATTATTTCCAAGATCCCAGGGCGACTTGGGTTTCCAATTCGGGCGCGCTGCGTGATGAGGGCAATCCATTTGCTCCAAGTAGCGTCGGTGGCGTGATGCGTGGAGGGAATCTTTCCTTTGAACATCCACCCCAGCACCGGTAGTCGGGGTGCCAGGAGGAGTTGTGCCTCTGTGCCGATTACTTCTGAGGCAGCCTGGACTCCTTCATAAGCTGCCAGGATTTCCTTCTCTGTGGGAGTGTAGTTGGCTTCAGATCCTCTGTAGCTTCGGCTCCAGAATCCCAGTGGTCGGCCCCGAGTCTCACCAGGCACCTTCTGCCAGAGGCTCCAGGACAGACCCTTGTTCCCGGCTGCAGAGTAGAGCACGTTCTTCACCTCTGGTCCTGTCCTGACTGGGCCAAGGGCTACGGCGTGAGCAATTTCCTGTTTGATCTGGGCGAAGGCCTGCTGCTGTTCAGGGCCCCAGTGGAAATCATTCTTCTTGCGGGTAACCAGGTAGAGAGGACTCACGATCTGGCTGTACTCGGGAATGTGCATCCTCCAGAAACCTATGGCACCTAGGAAAGCTTGTGTTTCCTTCTTGTTGGTCGGCGGAGACATTGCTGTGATCTTATTGATGACCTCAATGGGAATCTGACGTCGTCCATCTTGCCACTTTACTCCCAGGAACTGGATCTCTCGGGCAGGTCCCTTGACCTTGCTCTTCTTGATGGCAAAACCAGCTTGCAGGAGAATTTGAATTATTCTCTCTCCTTTCTCAAACACTTCGGTTGCGGTGTTCCCCCACACAATGATGTCATCAATGTACTGCAGATGTTCTGGAGCCTCACCCTTTTCCAGTGCAGTCTGGATCAGTCCATGACAGATGGTGGGACTGTGCTTCCACCCCTGGGGCAGTCGATTCCAGGTGTACTGCACGCCCCTCCAGGTGAAGGCAAACTGAGGCCTGCACTCTGCTGCCAGAGGAATGGAGAAAAATGCATTGGCAATGTCAATAGTGGCGTACCACTTTGCTGCTTTGGACTCCAGCTCGTACTGGAGCTCCAACATGTCTGGCACGGCAGCGCTCAACGGTGGAGTCACTTCATTCAGGGCACGATAGTCCACAGTCAATCTCCATTCCCCGTCAGACTTGCGCACAGGCCAGATGGGGCTGTTGAAGGGTGAGTGGGTCTTGCTGACCACCCCTTGGCTCTCCAGCTCACGGATCATCTTGTGGATGGGAATCACAGCATCTCGATTTGTCCGATACTGCCGGCGGTGCACTGTCGAGGTGGCAATTGGCACTCGTTGCTCTTCCACTTTCAGGAGCCCAACTGCAGAAGGATTCTCAGATAGTCCAGGCAGGGTGTTCAATTGCCTAATGCCCTCTGCCTCCACAGCAGCAATCCCAAATGCCCACCTGAGTCCTTTTGGGTCTTTGTAGTAGCCATTCCGGAGGAAGTCTATGCCCAGAATACACGGGGCCTCTGGGCCGGTCACAATCGGATGCTTTTGCCACTCCTTCCCAGTCAGGCTCACCTCAGCTTCCAAAAGGGTCAACTGCTGTGATCCCCCGGTCACCCCAGCGATGGATACAGGTTCTGCCCCCACATGTCCCGATGGCATTAAAGTACACTGTGCTCCAGTATCAACCAATGCATCATATTTTTGTGGCTCTGATGTGCCAGGCCATCGGATCCACACCGTCCAGAAAACTCGGTTCTCCCGTGCCTCTTCCTGGCTAGAGGCAGGGCCCCTCTAGCCCTGGTTATCATTCTTTCCCTGGGCGTACATGCTCGAGGTACCTTCAAGGGGATCCGACATATCATCCTCCCTTCTGTAGTGCCTGGCAGCTCGGTCACGGGAGGCTGAGGCTACCTTCACCTTAGCGGAACCCCCTCGGTTAGTGCCTCCCTCCTTGAGTTCACGCACCCGCGCTGCCAGGGCAGAGGTGGGTTTCCCATCCCACCTTCTCATGTCTTCCCCATGCTCACACAGGAAAAACCACAGCTCAGCTCGTGGGGTGTACCCTCTCTCTCTCGCAGGGGGACGACGGGCTCTGACTTGGGGGCCTGTGACTCGCACTGGTGCCACGCTGACCCTCCTCATCTCCTCCCTCATCTCCTCCCTCATCTCCTCCCTCATCTCCTTCATCTCCTCTTTGAGGTCCTGGACCACAGCAGAGACATGAGCTTTTAGCGGGCCATTGATCATGCTGTCATAATGCCTGAGCCTGTTGGCAACAGAGCCCACTGTTTCTCGGGTATTGTCAGCATCAATCGTTGCAATGAAGGTGGTGTATTGTGATGGCCCTAGCCTTGCCAGGTTCCACATCATCTGTCCTGTGCACCTGACCTTATCGGGGTCATTATCATGCTGTCCATCCTTCCCAAAGAGTACCTCTAATATTGCCACCTCTCTTAGCTGTTGGATCCCTTGCTCGAGTGTCTTCCACTGCATTCTATGATGATACTCCTGCATTCTTTCTTTGTGAATGAACCTTTCTCTCACACTCATTAAGAGCCGCTCCCAGAGAGAAAGGGGCCCTGGCTCCCTCACGAATATCTGGTCCACACCTGGGTCCTGGGTCAACGATCCCAGATACCTTGCCTCACCACTATCCAGTTGCACACTTGTGCCCATAAGGTCCCAAACCCGAAGCAGCCAGGTGGTATAAGGCTCACGCCCCCTTCGCACAATGTCGTTTCGCATAGCACGGAGACTGTCGTGCGACAGGGACTCAGTGATGACTTCTGGCTCTGGCTCTCCTGCTGGTTGTGAGGGCCCTGGTTGCCCATCATCATTAACTGGTCGTACTGATTTGGTCTTATACTTCCTCCTTTGCACAGGGGCGACTGCTGCTGGCTGTGGTTGTCCTTGTGGTTCAGCTGAAGCCTGGATGGTTGTAACATCCGTGGGTTCCACTGCTGCACCATCGGACTCACCCTCTTTGGGGCAGGGAGAGGGTTTTTCACTAGCTGAGGAGGTGTATTCCCTTAGCAATTGGCATATCTCCTGGCGCACCTGGCCCATCTCCTGGCACATCTCCTTGCGCACCTGGCCCATCTCCTGGCACATCTCCTTGCGCACCTGGCCCATCTCCTGGCATATCTCCTGGCGCACCTGACCCATCTCCTGGCATATCCCCTGGCGCACCTGACCCATCTCTTGGCACATCTCCTGCATCCCTTTTGCCAGTACCCCCACCCAGTTTGGGTAGTCCATTTCTGAGGTGGACTGTTGGGCAGTATCAGTCTGTGGGGCGGGATCTCTAGTGTCTGGGGCTGTGGCAGGCTCTGGCTCTGGGGTAGGATCTCTAGTGTCTGGGGCCGTGTCAGGCTCTGGGGCAGGATCAGGCTCTGGGGTAGGAACTCTACTCTCTGGGGCCATGTCAGGTTCTGGGGCAGGATCAGGCTCTGGGGTAGGATCTCTAGTCTCTGGGGCTGGTGTCCGGGTAGATATCCAAGCCAATCTCAACTTATCCTTGAATGCTAAATAGAGTAGGCCTATCAGCAGCAGATGGTTAGTATTCAGAGGGAATTTAAACCCTTCGAAAATTGATGGGGTGGGCCCAAAGAACTGGTTGAGGGGTTGGGAGAAAACTTCCCCTGGTGTCATTTCCTCACAGAAGGTACCATTGTTAACATAACCCCAAAAACATGTGCTCAGTGTGTGATAGCTGTTTATCCATGTGCCCACATTCCGGAGGAAGTTAAAAACCCATGAATTCCTCACCTTCTCGACCCATAACGCAAGCTGGATAACAGCAATGGTAGCCTTAGTCAGAGGACCCATATTCAAGTAAGGAGCTGCAAAGGGGAAGAATATAGCCACGGCTACATGCCACCCGAACCAGGGTAAACTAGACCACATAGTGCTGCCTAACAAGGTTCCAATATCCAGCACACAAAATAAAGTTATCCAGGAACTGTTATTCCTTTTTCACCTCTATCTCTTAATGCCCTTAGGCCCCACGTTGGGCGCCAAGATCTGTCTCGGTTTTGAAAGACAGGTGTCTGCTAAGGAAGGCAGAGGCCCCCCTTGAAGTGGCAGATATAACCCCTTTTCCCTCCAAGTTATTATATTTTGAAATCAAGAGCCTTTAGGCGAAGATGTGGGAAATAGGAATAACAGTTCTTTACTATATATATATATATATGTATATAACCAGTCAAACAAAACAACAACAACTATGGCAGTAACAGCAATCACAAACCCAGTGCCAGCCTTCTCGGCTGTCAGGCCCTTTCCCCTCGGGTGCAGTTCCGCTCGCAGCCGGCAGGGGCGCTGGCGGCTCCCGGTGAGCAGGGCAGGTGCGATGGTTCCCCCGCGGCTGCAGGGGGCGCTCCGGAGCGAGCTCGGGACACACGCGGCACCGGTGCTCCGGGGATCCCGGGAAGGGATGGAACAAAGGCTTCACAAACCCCTGGGCAGCCGATCCCGGGCTCTCAGGGACAGCAGGCTGGAACGGCAGGGACGAACGCAAATCCCGGGTGGCAGACGAGATGTATCCAGATGGGAAAAACCCACGGAGGCCCAGGCAGGCAGGGCGAGCAGGGCTACAGCGTAGCGAAAACTCGAAGCAGCAGCGGAGCAGGGCAGCCACAGCTCGGTCTCCAGCAGGGCAGGGAAAGCGGCTTTTGGGGTCCCGGCGTTGTTTCCAGCAGGAAGAAAGAACGGCCAAAAAGAAAGAAGCAGCAGCTCCTTTCTCTGCAGCTTCTCTCCCCGGACGCTCAGAGCGAACTGACCCCACACCCAGGTGTAGACAAAGGAGTAGCCAGGTCCGCCCCACTCCCCTTTTGTCTTTCTTAAGTACAGCTATTTGTCCCCTAGCAACATGCATATGGGAGAAAATTCCTTTAACAGAGAAAAAACAGACTAAACTAAAACCCCAACAGACGACCATTAGTACTGTTTCACTATCATTTAGAGAGTGAACTTCCCATCTTGCATGGCAGAAGAGCAGACCCCAGTGTGTACCTCACCTCCAAAGGTACGTCTTCTAACTTTGCTGGGCTGCAAAGAGCGGATCTGTGTGCAGCCTCTACAAGAGAGAGTTTATTTCATTGGTGTACTACTACCTCTCTTGGCCAAGACATCAGTCCATCATCCAAAAGACCTGGTAGTGCTTCCTCAGGCCAGTTTTGTGTCTTATGTGTCTCCTCCACTCCAGCTGAACAGACCCATATCCATGCTGTGCAGGATTTCCTGGCAACACTAGGCATCCTGAAGCAACAGTGAACCTCTGTTCCTCATTTGCCAGCCACTTTCTAATCCAAGCCTTGCTATTTTTATCCAGTTAAAATTTCTTCACTCCTTTAATAAATACATAATGTGGCAATCTCTCAAATGTTTGGCCAAAGGCATTGCAGTTTGCAATCATTTCTGGCCCTACTGCCAGAAAACAACTGACTAATCAAATGGCATCTTGCTTGCTGAGCTGACCCCAGTAGCAAAGTTCTCCTCTCAGAGGAAGCATCTGGATATCAGGACTCTGTCAGCATTTCCACTAAACTGGGGGTTTCTTCCCCTTTCTCTCCCAAAGCAACTGCATTAATGATGTAGTAGAGGAGAATTCAGCAGCATCCTACCAAGTCCACCATCTTCCCCAAACACCAAAGGAGCAAGTGCCTTGTGTGCCTCAAGGGAGGTTATAGGACCTCCAAAAAAATCACTCAGTGCTCTGAGATTTCTGCCCTTGATGTCCCAACAAATGGGAACAGTGTCCATGTCTTCTCGTGACCTCAGACCCAGTGTGCCCTAGATATGATGCCTCTCACTGAGAGCTGAGTGACTCTTCCGGCTTGGACCACCAGCGGACACAGCTGGGGCTTCATCTGAGGTGAGTCAAAGCACACACATTCAAAATGTGCTAAGCCCTATAATAACAGGGAGAAGGTGGCCCCAAAAAGGTCATTTATAGCAGCATCAGCTAAATGCTAATGTGGAGCCGGTTTTCCTCCCACTTTGCTGGTTTATCTCAACAGAACAAAAGCCAGAATTCCTGAGGAACTAGCAATTACTAGTGAGTTTCCAAGGGCAAAACTCAGAAAACATCTGAGGGGAAAAAAAACCCAGTCATAAAATCTCTGATTTCTGGAAAAAAAAACAAGAGTCCCTACCCTCCGAAAACTGTGCTTCACACTATCTTTGGTAGGATTACCAAAATCACCTGTATATAAAAGCCTTGGGCTGCGTGTCCTCTATGCAAGGCTAAGATGGTGGATCATTCCCTTATGGTCAGTCACATGTGTTAATAAATTTCTTTCAGGCATAATTAGGGGCTCAGCCCATGCATTTTAGAGTTTGTGCTGCAATTAGCACAAGGTGGAAACTACTCTGCTGAATAAAGGTAGATTAACCCCCTCTGAGCCTCAGCTGTACATTACCCCTCCTTCCAGGTAGGGGGATTTCTAGGGAGCAGAGGGCAGCTGAGCAGTTGGACTTTCCTACAAAAGGAGACTACGGAGGCAGAACTACTGGAGGCATGGGCAGTAGCAAAACTGTAGTGCAGGTTTGGAGATTAAGCCTCAGAAACTCTGTGGTTTAGGCCATTGTTTAAGGCTGATAAAGCAGCTGCTAGAGAATAGGGGAACCAGATGAATTTGAATACTACTTATTATAACTGGTACTGTGGAAGGGAAGGAGGGCAAAGCAAGGCATGGCCTGCTCTCAGGGAGGGAAGCATACTTGATTGAGTAGAGACCTACCTTTTTTAGCTTTCCCTTGTTTCTATCTCTCTTCTGTGATTAGGTATGCTCTGGATTGTGTAAAGGAAACTTTTTGGCTCTGATACTGGGAGCCTGAAGTAACCCTGAGGCCCCAGACCCTGTAAATGTTTTTTGAGAGTTTAAGGTCTCCTGCTGTTGTAGAAAGCAGTGCCCTTGTCCCTGGCCTTACATGCAATGAAGGCTTGTGAAATTCTCTCTTCCGATGATGATATGGCAGCCTGACCTCCTGTGTGGCATTTCTCTGCTTATTGCTGGGACATTGTCAGAGTCTAGAAGTTTATTAATTGAGTTCTGGGGACACAGCTGCTATTTTAAGTGCCTTTGTGCCTTCATAGGAAAGCTATGGTTTTTAGGTCTCTGAGCATCTTAATAGTTGATTTGTAGGCTCTTCCCTATGCCAGAGCAGGTCTGCTGTGGGATCTCTTTGACCAAGCCAGGAGTATTTCTCAGCTGATGACCTCTCAGATACTGGGGCGGGGGGGGAGGGCAGAGCACCAGGAAGTGCCATCAGAGGTGCTGGAGTCTGAGGCCATTCTTGGATGAGGTCTGTCACTGACCTGCTGTCTCAGTTGGCTGATGTCAGCCTTAGCGAGTCTTAGTGTGCTGGCAGTGTCTGGTCAGGACATTTCACTTAAGTAACCCCTTGCTCCTCACATGTCACAGAGTGCCAGGGGTGCATCAGCCAGCCATTTGCCTGCCACTGCCCTTATCTGAGGGTTACTGTTCCCAGGTTTCTGTGGTCAGCCAAAGATTTTGCAACTCCCTGGTGCTTGTAGCCAAATAGAAAATCTGGCACTTGTGTTAGTGTGACCATGTCCCTGCAGTGGTTGACAAGAACTGGTCTGAGGGAAAATGACAGAATTTGATCTTCAAACAGTGTCCATGGGGACCCCTACTAGATCTGAACAGCTATCATATCTCCTCTGATATCTGAAAAGCAGGTATTAAGCTGAAAGGCTGCCAGTGGCTATACCCCTGCTCTTCCATCAGGAGGCAAATAAACGGTTTGAAAATCTTTTTATTACTTAATGATGTAAAATTTTTTAAGGCTTTTGGACCTGAAATTGACTTTTTCCTTCATTTGCAAAAAGATCTTAATCAAGATTGCAGAATCCTATAGGCTGTGGATGGTTTAAACCCAACTGCTCTGCCAAGCCTCTGGCCATCTAGGATAGGTCCAGTTATTCCTTTAATGGGTGCAGCAGGGGTTTCTTGTATAGGGCTAGGTGCACTGGGGATTAGTACTTCTTGTGAAGAAGGAACGAGAAGACACGGCTGAGGTTGCTTAGCTGATCAGTGGCAGAGTGGGAATGAGCTCCAGTCCAGCTCATGTTTTATGCATCAGATGAAAAAGCACATTTTTTTAACCCTCATGAGACTTTTACAGGGGTAAAGGGGAGTTGGAAGTTTCTACCCTATTGATGGAGAACCAGTATGCTCACCTTGTTGCATACAGAGCCAGACCAGAGACACTTCTCTGAGGGGAGGGAATATATGTAACTGGGGTTTAACTTGAGTAGGTGTATAAATTACCTCATACAGGTTCCCTTGCCCCGTAATTAATTTAAGTCATAAAGTGATGGGATTTAATCTTAATGTTCTTGCTGGCTCCCTTCTGGCATTTCTGGTGATACAGCCTTGGAGTACTCTCACTTGATACCCTAAGGCTTTCTAAATGCCACAAGAGGTGACATCTGTTTAGGTTGCTGGCAGCAGCAGTGTGGAAGCTTTAGCGGGCACTGGAGCCATGCCATCAGCTACCCTACTTGCTGGTGCACGGGGAGAGGTAAAGGCACGTTGCATTCTGAAGTTGGGAGGCTTCTACATGAAGTGTGGGGATTTTACAATGTTTTGGCACTGGTAGAGAGGATTGGAAATGCATTCCTCCAGCTCTACAGGTGCTGACACCCCAAAGGCTTTC
This sequence comes from Corvus moneduloides, assembly GCF_009650955.1. Lineage (NCBI taxonomy): Eukaryota > Metazoa > Chordata > Aves > Passeriformes > Corvidae > Corvus > Corvus moneduloides. Next base: position 19,144,014 of record NC_045483.1, on the reverse strand, counting down.
CTCAAAATCTGAGGCAGAGGTAGAAGTAACAAAGCTAAGCAAAGTTTTCAGGACTGATATCATCCATTTCACACAAATGAAAGAGATTAGAGGAAAAAGGAAAGCAAGCACTGAGAACATTGAGTGAGTAAAAATTCATAACTAATACCATTAAAGCATAGCTGAGCCAGCTCACTTTCCCTATTCTTCGATCATAACCAATTGGGCTTCTTTTACTTGAGCACTAAACAAATCCAACAGCTGTAGGCAAGGTGTAGGCTCAGGAGGTCCCACAGCCTGAGGGGCCTTCTTTTGCCCTCAAAGTGAGGTGCTGGGCACAAAAGCAAAACATTACATTGTCTGCCTGTGCAGGCTGCTGATTGCAAGTGTTTGCTGACCACAGCTTGCCAGCTCCAGCTGCCAGCACCCAGAAAGCTCTTAAAGGCAGGACCTCATCAGTGATGACAATGGTGGGGGAGGGGAAACACTGGGAAAACTCCGTTCCATGTCTTAATAAATCATAATGTTGCTGATGTCAGTGTGCTGGTATTGAAGGAGTTACTGGAGGCAATAGGAAATAGGCTCATCAAGCAGAAAGTTTTGTTTGGGTGGTGCATCAGCTGGGCATGTGTTAGCACTGTCCTCGTGCACACTTGGAGGTCAGGTGTGCATGAGGGATTTCAGTGATCAGGCTGAAACAGTGCCAGAAAATCTGGAAGGAAATTTCATCTGTCAAAACCTTTGTTTCTTCAGTTTAATCATTCCCATCATGTTTTGGACAGATAGTTTTGAAAATATAACCTAGTGGCAAGAGACTGCATTTTATTCTCAGCTTTGCCATGAATGATCTGGGCTGCCTCCTGCAAGGCAGCTCTGTGCCTGCATTTGTAGTTGGGGCTTTTGCCTCTTGGGTTATAAACTCTCTCTCTGGGGTAGGAGCTGCAAGATCATGTGATCTGCTCAAGCCTTTCAGCACTTACATGGAAGGAGTGCTTCACAGAAGGTGAGGTTATTAGTGGTTATTAAAAACAGAGGTCAAGATATAATCTGGCTGTTCCTTAGGGCTCAAAGCATCTGCTGCTGGCTGTGGTTAGTCAGAGGATACCTTTGGTCTGACTCAATAAAGCTAGTTTTGTTGCAATAGTTATTCAAACAACCTCACATTCTTTTTATAGATGGAAAAATCTGGCTGTTCTTTAATTGGAGGTCCAAACTTGACATCCCTGGAGAGATGGGAATCCAGATTACCTGGAGGCAGATTAAAAGGGAGACTCACAATATAAATTGTCATGCATCTCACTAATTTGCAGCAGTGTGACTTGCAACACTTGCTACTTTTCTGCATTAGAAGTGCTGAGTTTAAACAGATTCTCTGGACATCTGTGGAAGCCACAAGGCATTGCCTATGGAGATGCTTTAGTAAAACAGCAGACTCGAGCAATGCCCATGTTTGCAGAGTGACTAAGTCAGAGTGCAGAGTTGGGTCTGCCAGTTCATGGTCCCCAGCCATGCACACTGAAGCATGAAGAGAACACAGCATGTGGGTGATGGAGCAGAAAGCACTCAGCTGGCTCTTACACGGAACCTTCTCCCATTGAACAGATCTTGCCCTTACAGGCATGCACGTGGTTCCTGTCAAGTCCCTCCACAGGGCTGAATTTGAATGAATTTCCTACAGTACATTTTAGGAGGAGGAACATGTTCCCCACAGCCACCAATTCTCTCTGGCAAACAGTAGGATGCATTTCACTGGGCTTTCCACAAACCATTTCATGGTTTGTTTGGTCACAGAAGCTGTCCTGTGCTAGCACTGTCTGTCCTAGCTGGATCTGCAGGTGTCAGCATGAAGAGTTATGAGTGCCACACTGTCTTTAACATGTTTTTTCCCAAAAGGGTAATATAAGGTCCTTTTTCCTTTGATATGGAATACTCTTAGGGGAAAACACAGATTACAACTGCTATTTCTTAAACTATCTTTTGTTCATTAGCTGCTGTTAATAGAATCAAGGTGTTAGAAGTTAAGCAGGTAACTATTCACACAACACACCACTCATTCTGGTTCCCTCGTTAGTGGGAGCAGCCGTTAGAAGGCCAATGCCAATGTGAACGCTTGGAAGCAGAAGGTCATCCTGGCACACCACTGCCTTCTGGGTAGGTCTTTAGAAATTCCTTCAGAGGGCACTTTGTTTCACCACCTGTATACATAACTCTCTATTCTTAATCTGTGTAGAGCAGCCACTGCCCTCCTGGGTGTGACCCAAGTTACACAACCTGTTGCAGGTGCTAATGTGTGCTGGTGGCCTTGTACAGCATTAAACACTGGTGGTCCAAGTTTATAATTTCTTGCAAATTCATGAGGATTAATTATCTCTGGAGTTTATCAGCCCCTAGGAAACTTTCACATAGTATCTTAGCATAAATGTATCTTGACTTTGGCCTGTAATATTTCCTGGTAACTATTTTTCCATCTGAATCTATAGACGCATACAAACTTGTACAAAGGGGGCTTCTATGATACCAGGAGGTAGTATTTAACTGGGGTGGTGGAAAATGTATGTCCTCTGCAGAATATGTGATATTGTGGCATGAGGTGGGCTCAAATTCATTGGGAATAAGCTGGATGGATACCAGTACTTGGGCACACTGATGCTGTCATCTTTCCGTGGATGGAGTTGATATTTACCTTCTCCAGCTGGTTTAAGAGCCTGTGACACATAGAAAGACTCCCTGCCACAGCTCCTCTTTATGTTTTGCAGGCCGGTTGGGGTCCCCCTGGTCATCCAGCTCTCTCATACATGGAGCAATGACCTCCTCTGACAGCTGTGTTGTAATGCTCAGCCCAAATGCTGGTGAAGAACAGAGCTCCTTGCAGACCCTAGAAGGGTTAGGAGGAGCAGTGTAACTGTGTGGCACCCAGTCTCTGCCCTATATGGGAACTTACCAGAGCAGGATGGCCCAAGCTTTGAAACCAGGAGAGAGCTCTGTGGGATCTTAGCCGTATGGCATGCAGTGCTGGTTACTCATGAGTAGGTTCACTTGGGGCTTTCATATACGTGCAGTAATGAGACAGTCTGCTCCTTTAGCAGGTCTCAATTAGCCTGGCTCCTTTTTCAGCAGCACTAGCTCATGCTGGTGCCTTTGCTAGTGCTCCTGGTTGGCTTTCCCTGGTCTCGCCCAGATGTGTCTTGTTCTTCTACTGCTGAAAGAAAAAACCCTATTGCTGCACAGCAAGCATCTCCAAAGAAGTCTGAGCTGTAGCTGGTGTGGAGCTGGCCAGCCTGAATGTGAAGCCAGCCAGAAAACCTGGAGAAAGGAATGTTACCATCTTGGGTGCCCAGAGTGAAGGAAAGGGATGAGTGCTCTGAAATTCTTCCTAAATCCAGCCTTGCCTTTTCACCTCCATGGAGTCTGGCCCTCTGAAGAGGCTCCTGTCCTGAAAAGCCAAAGTGGATGGGAATAAGGGTTGGGTTAAAGGAGCCCTGAGATAGAAAAGTTTGAGGGCTCCTGATCACCATTACATGGGCCCTTCCCTACTGCAGGATCCCTCAGATCTTGTTCCCTGTCTTACCTGGAGGGCTGGCTTTCAGTGCAACTGCAGCAGACCCTGTGGATCTGATCTATCAGCAGCTTGATGCTCTTGATCAACGTTACAGCCAGTGGCAGGAGAACAGGGATGCACAGGGGGATCTGACTAGTGTAACCAGGGAAACAGGGGAAGTAGGCTTTTTAGGAGCAACCAAAATGCAGAAACATTCTGAATTAGTAAATTCATTCACCATATAGCACAGTGGAGAAAACCAAGAGGGCTGTGCTGCTGTGTGTGACAGCTGAATGTGTAGTTACATTTGATGGTGGAGGTGAAGTTGGCAGGTGTGTATCCATGTCTTTCCATCACTGGCATTTTCTGTTAGTTTTCAGACTACATTCAGAAGTCCCACACAGAATTATAAATTTAAAACATGTGGTAGCTTGTGTATCATATGAAAAAAAAGTATAAGCCAGCAGGAAAGTGTGAAAAGGCCATGCTGACATGTCAGTGAAGCAGAGTCACTAGCTGTGGATTTAAGTGCTAAGTGAAGTGCTACAGGTTGTTTCACAAAGCCAAGTTTCTTACCCAGCTTACTAAAGACCTGTCATTTGGGAAATTGGAGGCATGTGCAGCCCTTATTGACAGACCGTGCACTGCATTGTCTTCACTGGGGCTTTGCAGTGCCAAGGGTCTTCTCTTCTTTATTTGTTTGTCACTGTGACAGACACCCTGCCAGCCGTGGCAACTAAAGCATTTGTTATCTGTCATGCCCTTAACTGGAATTAGCTCCCACCCACCTTTCCCTGCTGGTTCAGTCAAACAGCTCTTCAGCAGCCAGGTTATTTCTCAGCCTCTGCTGCTGGTTTCCCCTCGATGGTACTCTTATAATCACTATCTTGCAGTAAGAACATTTTTGTATCAGTGTCCCTATCTCCCCCAACAGGAAGAGCTGCCTAACCCTGTCCTCTCAGCCATGGAAAAGCTATTTGCAAATACATCAGGAAGGCGGCACTTTTTCAGTAGTTATAAATCTGGGCTTTTACTGGGAGGTGCTTTATCTATGCCAGCTAATCTAGAGTGTCTCAGTACTCTACTGAGGATGAGGGTAATCATCTCTAAGCTATCTCACTTTCTAAGAGTTCTCTTTTACTGCTGCACTGTGGCCTCCTCATGACTACGTATCTGTTCTTTCTCCCCAGTAGTCTCCTCACAGAAGGGAATTGAGTGCACTTAATAAGCTAATGTGCTCTGAAGTGGGGTTTGTGTTAAAGATGCAATGCCTGATCACAGATTGATCCTATAAGTATTTACTATTTGGTATGCCTTGAGCAGTCCTATGCACTTAAACATTGGCATTGAACAGCAAGCACATTTATAAGGGTGTGTATGGTACCACCCTTGTGCTAGAGCTGATGCCATGAGGCCAGGAAAGCTCTCTGCCCTATCTCTTAGGAACCAGAGAAGGCCGGAGGCCATTGGCACTGCCACCATACACTGTGCCCAGGCAAACATTTGGGTTGGAAATGTCTCTGTGTGCTGGCCACATGGGAAGGAGGTGTGTACTTTACAGTGCAACTAAAGGGCAAAGAGGCTGAGCTTAGAGTTCTCCTGTGCCCCAGCTCAGTGGCTCTGCTGCTGGGTGGCAGAGCAGCGCTGGGCAGGAGATGCAGAAGCGTTTCTCCAGCCAAACAGAAATCTATCCCAGCACAACACATACTGCAGCTGAATGAAAGTAACTCACCAGGGCAGGGAAAACTCAGCTGAAGGGGTTACTGACAAAGATGTGTCAGGCAATTAGTGATCCTTGCAGTATGTCCTGTACCTGCTCAGACAGAAGAAGGAGCTGACAGTAAACATGCTGTTAAGAAATAAAATGTGTCCAGTTCCCCAGGCAGAAGCATTTACTATCTGTCTGTGCTGTTCTGTTAGGTCAAGGCACCCAGATAAGGATGAGGGCATAGAACAAGCTAGGAGAGCTGTGCCTTAACCCATCAATCATTCAAAAGCATTATGTATTTAAATGTGCAATCAGAACTGATTTGAGTCTCTTGAGAGAAAAACCTGTGCATGCATCTCCTAGGAGAAGGTGCTTTAGTTTCAGTGATTCAGTGTCCTTCATTGCACAGGAGTTTTGTTAGGGCAAGGGTTTCTGCAGTAGCAAAGGATGGGATACTATGCTCTGATTTTCCTCAAAGATGAGGGATGGCCTGAGGACCTGCCTTGTGGACCTCAGAGGAACAGGAATGGCTGAACTCTAAGTAGAGGAGGTAAGGTGGAAGGTTTCTGTGATGGCTCTTTGTCTTAAAACGTCCCTAACCATGCTCTGGCTTCCCTGTGCTGGATGAGGAACATGAAGTCTTTTGTCCACAGAGCACAGCAGAAAATCTGGGAAGGAGAAAAGCAGCATTTTCCCAGTTCTTGGAGGATTAAGAGACCTGCACAGCATCATGTAGGAAGTCAACAGCAGAGTGGGAACCAAACAAATTCACTAGTAGTGATTCAGACTAGAGGCTGGCCCAGCCCAAGACATATAAAACTGCACCATCCTTCTGACTGGATAAATTCCACTGAGCCAGCAGAAAATGTGGTCATCATAGTTGAAACATTGTTTCAAGGAGAAAAAAGGTGTTCTGGGCATTCTGAAATTTCCTGGTTTGGGTATAATTTCCTGGTTTGAAATACCCTGGTTTGGGTATTTTCAAAATTAAATGCTTCTGGATGTTGCTTGGAAAAGACTCTTCAGCTGTATTGGTGTGCAAAGGTGGTGATCTTATATACTATTATGTGGAATGGAAGGAGTCAAGTCAAAGGCAAAGGAAGGCAAACACTTAAGGCTGAGACAGCCTCATGAACAACCAACCACACAAGAAACCTGGGACATCACAGCTTTTTGTTTGTTTTCCGATAAATCCAAAAAGTTTGTAAATTTTTTCCTTCAATTTTTCACCTTTCTGAATCCAAATTAAAGCTAGTTGTGAAACAAAAAATTCCCTTTTCGATGCTTCTTTATTATAACCTCTTACACTCTGCCTGCATATGACTCAGCTTAATCGGCACTGGAGAGACTAGAGACAAAGAAAAATCCCACAAACACAGAAAATAAATCCCACACAAATATTAAAACAAAGCTACTGTATTGTTACTAGCAGTTCTAGAGACATTTCCTGAATACTCTCATGTCTGCAGTATCTTCCACAACATCAACCCCAGCATGTTATGTGGTCATTAGTCCAAAGAACTCATTAGTCTGAGATGGGCTTGTTAGTCAGGAGTGGCAAACTCAGTTACAAGCTTCATTCCCAAAGATTCAATATTTATTATGTGCCATCAAACATCTTGATAATTTGATGGCTGGCCTCCTCAGAGGCTTGGAGTTCTCAAACAAAGCCTGGGGAAGAGAACTGGAAGGAATGATGTGGAGGAATAGGAATGCTGCCTCCAAAACTGGGTAAGATTGTGGGACCCACAGTCATTCCAGCCCTCTGTGTCCCCATGCTGCAACAGGGGCTGTCATGAAAGCAGAACTTAGAGCAGGGCAACTACTGGCAGCTACTCCTGATCCCGCTGTACCTGCCTAACATGTCATATTTTCCATCAGTGGCAGCCAGAGAGGCTGTTTAGGGAGAGCCTGCAAGCTGTTTGAGGCTGTTCCAGGTCTGCTCCACTCAGACCTGTGTCCACAAACGTTTTGTGTGTGTTAGAGGGCACATCTTTGCTTTTACCATCTGGTTTTGGACCTCGTTTGCTGTGATCTCCCTAAAGCCTTGGTGAACCTGTTGATGCTGTCTGCTGCCATGACATCCTATGGAAACAATTTCCAGAAGTTGATTGCCCCCAGTAGGAAAAAAACAAATGTACTCTTATATGTCAAGTGCATTTCAAATTTCCAGTAATTCTTGGGGCATTTTAAACCTCCTTAGCTTCAAACAAGGAAGCTTAGTCATAGGCCAAAGCCACCAAGATGCCTCAGATGACATGTTTCTCACTCTGAGCACTCAGAGCCCATGCTTAGAGTTGAGGGCTCTCCTCATTAAAATCCAGGTGTGGAACTCATTGCACCAAACTCATGATCTAAAAGACAGGCACCCAAAAACTAATCCAGGTATCCATATATAGAAGTTACAGATGCACCACCAGCAGATGATTCACCCTTTTCTAAAACAGGTATCTCAGATTGCTGCTGTGAGTCACTGTGGGCACTGCCTCCCTGTCTCCCCTGACTAAGGGATGCATATTTAACCAAAGTGGATTTCACACATGTTTAAAATTGCTGAATTGGAACGTGTCCCTACCATCTTTGACCTGTGAAAAGAGACACGTGAATTCTAAGTCATCTTGAAAGATGACTTAGAAAGATGACTTCTGGCTGAAGGGGGATAGTGGACAGGTGAGTGCAGGGCAGCCTGAAGCTCCGTCACCCGCTTGAGGTGAGAAAACATCTTGACCTCAGTCACAGTTGTCGTCTTTCAGGGCTTTTAAATTAATTATCTTGGTTTTCTAATGATGCACTTACCAGTGATCACCCAAGAACAATCTGTCCAAGCATTTCTTTGGGATTCAGGATCAGGCCAAATCTATTTTAGTTGATGATATGGTTGTAAAATGTGTGATATTTGAATCACCGGTATTTAATTAGGCAACTCAAAAAGACAAGGAAGAAGAGCAATATGATGATTGTGTAAGTCTCCTCCTGTTTCTGAACATTAGGAGTCACATGGCAGGGGTTACCAGAATTGTGTGATTAGCTTAGAAACTTCTAGTTTTATACGACTGTGTAAATGTGACAGAATGTTAGACCTCTCTGTAGATGAAGGAACAAGTATTTAGGATCATTTTGTCAAAATGACAATTTCACTTACTCGGCATATAAGGTGCCTGAAGGTCACAGGCATTTTCAAAAGCGATAAGCATTTCTTCTGTTCGAGTGATAAAGACCAGAGTTTTGTAAAAAAGCTATTTTAGGAAAACTGAAAAAAAAAAAAGTAAAACAAGCAGCTGTGTTTGTTACAAAGCCAAAGTGGCATGTAAGAGCTGTCATCACCGTGGTCTCTATTATGAAATACTATTTGCTCTGCAAAGTGCTGTATCTTTCCATGCAGTTTAAAAAGAAATAAAAGACAGTTTTACAAGGTTGGTTATTTTCAGTTAAGAATTTCGAGTGAGGATTTGATTGCCTTCATGTGATGCCAGCTTTCAAAATACAGTTACAAAATTACCAGCTTACAACACAGCTAATATTTACATGTATGAAAATCATACTTTTAAACCTCCATCCCAAATCTAAGTATTCCGCTTTATGAATGATACTTTTGTGTTGTTTATGTATGTATATAATAGTGTCTGTATTTGACTACATGCGTCCATGCGCATACTGAATTGCAATTCTTTGCCTCCCGGATTTTTTATACTGTCTTTTTAAAGCTAAAACCGGAGCTCATTTTTAAACACAAGTCGAAGCGCTCGTATTTCCCACGACTCCAGCATCTGATGCTTTTTTTGAGAAAGTCCAACGACGGGCTGGGGCAGGGCTGGGAACGGGGCTGGGAACGGGGCTGGGGCGGGGCAGGGCCGGGCGGGGCTGGGCGGCGGGATTGGCCCGGCGCGGTCAGGCGCCGTGGGCTGTTGCACACACGCGGCTCGGGCCCCGGTGACCGGCAGTAACCCCGGGGAAGCCCGGCCCACTGCGGGTGTTCCCCCCCGATCCCGGCCCTGCAGCGTCAGCTGGCGCTGGTTGTGCCCGGCCTCCCCGGCTGCGAGGGCGCCTGGCTGCCCTGGGGCCCGTGCTGCCCACACAGCCCGGCTGTGGCCATGGCAGCCGCGGGACGGAGCGCTGCCACGGCCCCCCGGGACAAGAGCTCCCTCAGGGGCTGGGCTGAGGGGACTGGGCATTCGGCACATGCCATCCATCCGGCTGCTCTGCAGGGCGGCTGTGGTGCCATCTCCTCCAGGTGCTCTCCTGGGACTTTGTTCTCTCCTTCCGGAAGTCCCCACAGGCTTGTGGTGCCCTCATGGAGCGTCAGCAGCAGCTGGTGCTTTCTCGCTGTGGTTGGAGCGCATGGCTTGGTGCAGAGCTGGTACCAAGTCCTGCTCCTGGGCAGCTCCTGGGGGAACTGCTGCCCTCCCTTGGGCACGCTCCCAGGTCCTGCTCCCAGGTCCTGCTCCCAGGGTCCTGGGCTGGACACGCTGGGTTCCTCACAGCTGTGTTCACTGCATGCCACCTCTGGGGAGTGGATTGCAGCTGGAACTTGGTCTCCCCTAGAGATCACATTGGCATCTTCTGCATGTTGTGTTCAGAGTGAAAAGATGCAGCAAGCTCTCCCCTGACAGCCTGCAGCCCTCCCTGCTCTCCCTCCTTTGGGTCTGAACAAGCAGGCACTTGTTCGCCTGTTCTCTCCTACCCAGCAGAGCTGGCTTGTACGTTAACTCTTCCTTTCCCTCTCCTTCTCTGGTGCGTGGGAGATTTTCAGAGGAGCAAAGTTGGGGTGCACCGGAATTGCAACCCAGATGTGCAGATTACATAGGAAACCAGGAATTATCATGCATTAAATACTTCCAGGAAATGACCTAAAAATGCTGAGCTGGCACTGCTGAAGGGCTTGATACTGTAGGAAAACGTATTTTGGGCAGGGGATTTAATAACAGTCTTTAACGAAGAGGGAGAGGCCATGATTGGAGCTGCACTCATGAAATCCAGACAGAGGGATCATTAACTTTATTTTTAGGCTTGGCTGAATAATCAGGAGCTTTGAAGACTTGACTTGCCTTCTCTGTTTCACTTCTTTTAGGAGGGGCTGTGCTGTCATAGCTGGGATCAAAAATGCACCAGATTACCAGAAGCTGCACCTCTCTGTCACTTCCAGGGACATACTACTGTGACCAGCTGATGAGCAGGAGCGTTTGGTTTGCTTTTTTCTATAGCTGAAAGCAGCCACATGTCAAATTGGTTGGGCTGGTCACATACCTCCAGGTGGAAGAACACAGCTGCTGGAAGAGCCTCAACCTTCTGTCTGAGTAACTCTCTTTTCAGCCCCTTGCTGCAATTTGCAGTGCCCTAGCTCTGGCCTTCCCACCCAAAGGGCTTTCCAGCAGCAGTAGCTGCAGCTGGAAATCAAAGCATGGGCCTGTTTTTCCAAGAGATTCAGCGTGCCCAGCTGCAAGGGTTTGGCAGTGCCAGCAAACATGGGCTGGATCAGGGGTCCCTGTGTGCTGCAGGTGGCAAAGATGCCACAAACAAGGCCATCCCCTCTGCCTGCTTGTGCATGGAGCAAGCTGGTGCCATGCAGAGATGGCCTTACTTGCCACTGATCAAAAGGTGCTTGGGTGGGGGTGCAGGGAAGCTACTATCAATTAAAGTGATACTTGGTATGGGGATTTCCCCCTTTTCCTTTCACTTCCCTCCAGCTGCAAAAGGGGTGGGGAGAAGCAAGGACGCTCACTGTTGCATGAGGAAAATTCCCCTCGCTGAGGCTGATGAACCCGCCTGACGGGAGGCGGCTGCCGGTATTACGTGTTGTGCCGCATGTGTATCCGCCAGCCACAGGCCCTGGCAAGGGGCCCCGGCTGGAATTAACCTGCAGTAACCCCAGGCACAAGGGCAGCCTTGGCGGGGTGTGCCTGCCTGGCCTGCGCTGGAGTATGAAAGCCATTATAATCCACTCATTCATGATGCTTAAAGAGCCAGAGGCTTTTTTCCCTTGGTTCTCCTGGAAGAGAGAGGGGTTTGGAAACAGTAAGGCACAGCATTCTGCATCCTGATGGAGCATCATGTGCTTTACCAAGCCTTGCCCACCATGTCATCAGTCCAACAAGTTTTAAAGTAACATTTATCGTTTTTATTATGAACAAATAAAATTTCAGATCAGCACAACCAGATGTCTGTTTCCATATTAGTAGAAATTATTTCAAAAAGGTTTTTTTTTTCTTTTCCAGTACACAAAACAGAGATACTACTATGCAGAAATCCCTAAGCTGTGAAAAATCATATCCTACTCACATTTCAACAGTGACAGAGCTTAGACAATGTGCAGATTCAACTTTCCAATCCTTCCCTGAACACCCAACACTTGGACTTTTGCTTTTCACAATACCAGCAGGGCTGGGAACGGTTTTGGAAAACAAACCAGTCCATGCTTCTGCCAGCAGCGGTGTGTGTGGTTCGTAGGGCTCCTTCCTGTGCTCGGCTGGTCGGCAGCGAGCCTCACCACACCTCTGGGAGGCAGGGCGTAACCCCCTGTTACAGATAGGGAAACTGAGGCACGGAGCGTTTTTAAATGACTTTGTCCCAAATCACGCAGTGAGCGAGTTGTTAAGCTGGGAACAGGTCCCAGCTGCTTTAGCCATGAGGTCCCACTGCTGATTTTTCTGCTTCTACCTTTCACAGACTTGTTTGAGCTAAACATACAGACAATGCGTCCAGGATACAAACGTGCCACCAAATATATATATATATATTTATAGGTGTATATATATATATCTCAAACGAAGTTCTACCTAAATTGTTGTATCTGTTTCTTAGTCTAACAAAAATTCTAACTCAAATACATTCAAAATCACCTGCACCCACAGTTCAATGTAGGCAATTAAATAATTAAGAAACCCCTTGAATGTTCATAACTCAGAAAAAAAAACCAAAACGGCAAATAGCTGTCAATACTTCTATGTATATTAAAGAAAGATTTAAGGCACCCAGAGATATTTGCCAATCTACCTTTAAAGTGACTGGACAAACACCAGGACTGTTTGGTTACTGCTCCTCAACTTCCACTCTCATTCCAGATTCTGGACCCGAATCAGCACTTGAAATTTGAAAGGAACTCTTGATGTCAAGCCCTGCTTCTCTGCTGAGAGGATGTGAAATACTGCTGCATTTCACAGCACACATCTCTACTGTAGGGTAGTCACACTATACCTTAAGGACACCAGGAGCAAGGAAGTCATTCTCCCCTTCTCCCCTCCCCACACCCCTTTCAAATTACTGGCTGGAGCAAATTCGTCCTCTCTGGGGACTTCCACGAGTTCAGAGGGGTTTACATTAGAGCAAAGTCAGCCCACAATTACAGACCTAACAGTGTTTCTCTTTTTTTGGAGGGCTTTTTCTTTTTTTTTTTCAAATGGTAGGATACTGCTCTAGCCACAACTCCTTTTGCTACAGCCAGCACCCAGGCAGTCAAGAGCCTCAGAGCAGTAAGGATGCTGTCTCCTGAAACCAGGAGCTGAAGGACTCTTTTCTCCATTTGTCCTTGTTCCTCTTGGCTAGAGACCATATCACTCCTTACGGCTGAAAACCTCGAAGGGTCCCATTGCTGAGCAAAAACAAGGTCATGGTGGTGGCTGGGAGGGGAAGGTGAGGAGACGGACTCATTTTCTGAGTAACAAGCGTGTTCTTGTTAAGAACATCACCGAGCTATCCTGGCTCCTGGTGAGTTTCACTGCAGCAGGAGGAAGCAAAGCTGCAGAGGCTTGCTCCCATGAAGCTTCCCTGGCTGCGATGTGGCAGAGATGAGGTGAGGAAGTTGGCATCTGCTCTGTCTCTGCCTTCCCTGGCCTGCCTGAATAAGGGAGATGCTGCAAACCCCACTCCAATATCACTTTGTTCCAGCTACCTCTTGTGCTTTCCTCCAGCTCCGATTGATGCATTGAAGCAACAAAAACAATACTATTGCTACAACTAATAATAATAATAGTAATAAAAATTAATAGTAACTAGGAGAGTTAAGGGGGAAAAAAAAGCATGTTCAGCTCAGTGAGGGGCATGAGGCCATAACACCCAGAACATAACAGACTGCCTGAACTCAAGCTGGTCTCTGCAACTTGCAGGAAACAACACCCACATGGACTTTTTTCCCCAGCATCCTCCAGCTGCATGCCCACATTGGCTCAGTGATGTAACTGACCTTTCTGCAGGCTCAGCCGCCCTCGCTGCCTGTCTTGCTGGCAAAGGAGCGAGGTGGCGAGATGGCTCGCCGAGGGGGCTGGGAGGCAAGCTAAGGGACTAACAAGGAGCTGTTTTTGCCTCTCCTTCCCACTCCCTCTGGGAAGCAGGGAATGGCAAACCAACAGAGCAGACCCTGGGCAAGAAAGCCCAGAGGTAGCTCACACTGGCGGCAGTCTCACATTGAGGTCTCAACTTCCTCGAGCCCCCTGTGCCACCTGGCCCCACACTGGTGTTTCTCAGGCACTTGTTGAGTGGAGCCCCCGAGGATGAAAAGACCTGCTCCTGCAGACACCCTCACTCCTCCCTACACCTGCAGGTGTTCCCTTGTCCTGTCCCTGTGCTCAGCACAGGATGTGGATCTGCAGGGCAGGCACACACATCTGCCTGCCCCCCAGAAGGGACCCTGTTCTTCCAGCACATAAGGCAGCTTAACTCAGAGGTGGAGCTTTGGTTTACATGCTTCTCCTCCTCTCCATTTTGGCAAAGTCCCATTTGCCAGCAAAAATCTCAGTGGTGGGGGTGAACAAAACTCATTATGGGCTGGTGCTGCCCCTTGGCAGCCAGTGGCACACCCCTCCATCTGTCCTCCTCCTCACTGTGGCTCTCCAAAACAGCCGTGGAGCCCAGAGACATGCTCTGCCTTCAGTCCCTTGTGGCACAGAGGGCAGTGCAGGGAGGGAGGCTGTGACATCAGAGGGAGTAGGAATTAAGGCCACCAGCACTCTCCCTCCAGTGCCCACTGCTGCTACCTCATCCCTCAGCCACTGGTGGACTTGGCTAGGGATCTGAGAGAGACTCCAGCCAGAGTGGCTAGGTGGTGAGGAACAGGGGAGAACACTTCCCAAGAGATGTCTTGGAAAGAAACAACTCTTCTTTCTGATGGCAAGAGCAAGGGATGGGGCTGCTTTTCCCAGGAAGAGCAGTTTAGCTATGTCATGTCTGTTAGCAGCCCTTGAGAAAAGAGGAGGGACAGTGGCAGAAACTTTGTGGGGGAAAGTGGTGGGGAGAGGGTCACTGACTTTGGCTTAACTCTTCATCTGGCTAGTACAGGCTTCCCTTAACTAAATGGTACATAGCCAACTGCAAGGGCCTCCCTAGGCCACTTCTTACCAGCTTCTTTTCCAGGGAGAGACTGGGACAATGTAAAGCAGGAGACAGGTTAGAGAGGCTGGAGAGGGAAACAGAAAGGAAAAGGAAAGGAGGGAAAGAGTGGCCTTGTGTTATAAAGGCAGAGTCCTAGATCTTAAATACATCACGCAAAATGCAGCATGGGAGGGGGGCATTAAAACTCATTCTCATTATCTTAAGCAAACTGGTAGCATTATTCAGTAGTTAGTAAACAGAACATTAAACTTTTGTCCAGCGTGTTTGGAGGGGTCAGGAAGGGAGAAAGGGAGATAAAAGGAGGAAGGAGAGGTGTGGATGTGTGTGTGCAAGGGAGCAGGAACTCAGCCACTCTTGTGACTTCCATCTCCAGTCCGCATTTTCCGAGCCAGGATGACCTCCTTGGAGACCTTCTTGCGATCGCTGGCCAGCCCCAGGAGGCACATGAGGTCGATGAAGGCTGTGGTTAAGTTGAAGCGCCAGCCAAACTCACTGGTGGAGTAGTCATAGGGGAAGGTGTGGTGGTAGTTGTGGAAGCCTTCTCCTGAAAAACACGACCAGGGAGAGGATGTTGCAGAGCTCTAGGTGATAGACCCTTTATCTTGACCCAAAGCACCACATTCCTGTAACAGGCTCTGGATTGAGTCCAGGCTCCTCTCTCCTCTCAGCCCAATTTCACCCTTCTAATCTACCCCATCTCATTTGGGCATGACCCAGCATGCCAGGGCTGGCCCAAATGAGGCAATGACAATCATAGAGGACGTTTGGTGCTTTAGAGGAAAACAAGCATGTGGCAAGGAATGGTTAGTCCCTGGCTCCCCAGCTGCACCAAAACACCAGGGATTCTTAATAGTCTTTCCCCTGCCACCACAAGAAATCTAGTATTAATTCAGCTACCAGCAAGATCAGCAGCAAGTCCCCAACAAACCAGGCCAATCAATACTCCTATGGCACTAGCAATCCTAATGCCAAATCCAAAGGACATTTCCAGATGGGAAAAAAAGCAGACACACACTTCTACTAAACAATTGACACCAGTCAGCCACCATCTGTTCTGGATACTGTCAACATTGGCTTCAGCACTCACCCCTTCAAAGACACTGCCTCGACTACTGCTCCTTCCCCTGAATCTCTGCAGTTCAAACCCCTCCCTACTAAAAATTCACAAGCAGATTCTTTGGTGGTGGAAATCAGTGGAGCCCCAGTAATGTACAGTGGTGCAAAACAGATGAGGATTTAGGCTTGGGAGAACAGATAAGGGCATATGCTGATCCTAGGATGTACTTTCCTAGATCTCCAAATTTTCAGTAAAAAACATACAAGCATCTAGCTTGTCTTATCCTCAAGTACCCCCAAAATCACCAGTTGTCTTGAGAACACGCCAAAATGTGCATCTGCTGGTTTTCAAGTTGACAAATCTCAGACATGAAGTGACTGCAGCACATGTTTTTCAGTCTAGTGAACATGGCAGAGAGACTTCTGAGCAGGGTAAATAAAATATTGCTGTTGAGATAAGAAGGTGATAAGTGTAGCAGAGTCCTTTCCAGCCTAGAAAGAGTCTGATGGGAGCTGATAACCCTGCTGCCCTTATGTACTCACTGGCCAGCACAGGAAACACCCCCAGATGCAAAGGCTGGAAGGAAAGGATGCAGGGGAAGTAGGGACACCTGGATTCATAGAAATTCCTAGAAGCAGTTGCAGCCCCAAGAGGCAGTCCCTGTTCTAGAGTCCCCCTGCAGCAAAGACACAGATGCTGAACATACCTAGGGCCCCCAGGCTGACCAGGGGGTTCTCCCGTGGGTTGATGTTCTGGTCATATGGCCGGTTGCCAAACATGTGAGCAGCACTGTTCACTAGCCAAGTGGCATTGAGCCCTATGGTGTAGCGCAGGATGGCTGGAATGAAGAAGCTGATGACGATGGATTCATCCCAGAAGTACCAGGGCACTACAGCTGGCAGTGTGAAGCACAGCAACACCACTGAGGGCTTGTAGTATCTGGAAAGAAAGGGACCAGGAGGAAGGTGTTCAGTGGCAGAGGCAGGACAGGAAGGACTGATTCAGTCCTCTATTTGGAGGATTCACACTCAGCTATCCAGGGAAAATCAGGTGCAGAAATGCCTTGCTCCTGAACCTTGTATCTTTTACTCTGGATGCACGGAAGCCATGCCTGGAGACTCCCAAGTCCTATCATCAGGTAAGAGACTCAGACTAAATCCTGCTCTCCTCACACAAGCATAAAACAATGTCCCCATCACCATGAGTCCAGACACCTGCTGCTTTTGGCCTCATCTGTCATTTGCTTCTCAGCTACACTGGTCACTATAAAGGCAACCCCATGCTTCCAGAGTCCCACAGATGGTCCTTTCTCTGGCTTTGGCCCAGTGCTGCAACTCCTCCTTGCAGACTTGGCTCTGCCTATGAATACACCCACCAAAAATGCAAGCAAGTGGCACAGATGAGCATACAGATGAGCATGTGAGCTCTCTTACACTAGAAGAATGGAAGTAGAGGAAGGTGAACCACTCCGATGACCCACAAGAAAAATCACGCTGGGACTGAACTAGGGACTTCCTGACTTAGGCTGGTTACTATATAGGTTATATATATAGTTACTATATATATATATATATAGTATATATATATATATATATATATAGTTACTATATATATATATATATATATATAGTTACTATATAGGTTCAGTCCCACACCCTGATGATAGGCTCATCTGCTCTGGGGATCAGTCCCAGTATAGCTCCAGATGGCTGAGAGATACCCCATCCACGAGGCACCAGTGAATCAAGACTGTCCTTCCCAGTTACTGCCCCTCTCACATCTCCATTTTCAACCCTTCTTTCACCACATTTTTTCCAGAAGACTGAGGGAAGAGGGGCACAGACATGGCCTGGAAGGTGTACAATCTCCAAAGATGTCTCAGAGGCACCTGTGTGTGGGCTCTGGGCCAGCCAAAGCAGCAGCTGGGCTGTGGGGTGAGCAGGCATGGGGGGACTTAGTGGTGAGAAGATCAGCCTGCTGCTGGCAAGATGCTGCAGGGTAGGCAGGCAAGAGAGGAGTGTGGGAGGGCTAGAGGTGGCACTAGATTCTAAATACTTCCTATAGGAGAGGCACAGCTCATTTCTCACAGTTCGTCTCACAGCAAAGCCTTGGGCATGCTGAAGAGTCACATTTCTCACATGATGCCCTCAAATCCTCTCACATTCCATCAAAGCCACTTGGAGTTCCCAGGCCATTTGCAGTGTCCCTGCTCCATCCCCATGGCTCCCCACTAGGGTTGACCCC